>NC_054573.1:3139209-3269209 GCF_017654505.1 Polyodon spathula | reverse complement strand
ACACTGTATATCATATGTGTCATTTAAATTCTTTTTAATAGACCAGGACAAAGAAAGGTAAAGTACAGATGTTTTCACTTTGTAATTCACTGGAGGGAAAGATATATATTTCTCCTGATTGCGGAGCTGCCATATAAAAATGTGAGAAACATAATCAGTGCGTCTCTCTGTCTGGTTATTACATAGCCTGTATTCTTATACAGTTCCACGGTTATGACCCAATACATCGCTGTGAGCACGATTTATTTTCTGCACTGTTAAGGATAGTTCATCCGCTACAGAGTGGTCAGTCAGCCCTCACTTTCGAACTCCCTGTAAGATATTCTGATACAAACAAGCCCAGTATTGATACGAATCAAATGCAAAGTTTGAAATGGGCGATACACCATTCACAACATCCTAGGAACCGGTTCATTGCTAGATGAGATTTTCAGTTTCAATTTACACATTTTTTTCAGTACCTATCAATAATGAGAAAGCACCTCGAATTGAATACATATTTTCATCTGCAAATCGCCAATACAGTACAGGGGGAAAAAATACCTAGTTTTTTTTAATACCATTTCGGATTGTGCTTATTTTGTCTGGAGCGGAATTGAAGTGGAGCGGAGGATATTGTGAGCGGAATTTTGTTCCCGCTCTGCTCCGCTCACATTCTCTAGTCAGAGCACACCTCAACATGCAGGTCAGAGCTCAGCCCTCCAGCGTGTATGCATAGAGGCTCCAGCAAAGCAAACATGCTGATGTCTAGAGCTTTTGTGCTTGGCAATTCTTGAGCAATCCTCCACATAATCGGGCAAATTACTCAAATACTCAACCGAGTACTTCTTTAAAAATAACTGTAGCTAAAAAAAATAAAATTGTTCCATTTAAATTTCACATCCAGTCATTAATGTAGGTCTCAAATGTGCAGTTTTGAAAGAAACACATCTTAGGTTAATAGGTTAAAGAAATCCCTGGGTCATTTTACCTGGCGAGTGGGAACCCCTTCATTTGTTACAGACAGGAAAAGAAGCCAATCAGCTGACTCCCCTATTGACCAGCATGCCTCGAAGTAATCCTGCTTTGACCCAGGCGTGACTGCTGGGATGAAATGACCCTGGGAGTGCAAACGGATCCCCCAGGAATAAGAGAGACTGAGAGCTTCCTTTTAACCTACAGGAGCACCAGAGATAATGTTTTAAAATGAAAGTACACGTGTGCGTTTTCAATTTCTACACTCCCCGGCGTTCGCTACATTTTAAAGCATGCGTGTGGGTGTTCCAAAGTGTTTTTATAGTTCAACGGCCAGGCTGTAGAGGGGATATCGCAGCAACAGTTTTGAATTCAGAGCTTCCCACAGCAACGTCCAAAAAAAATACCTGCATTCAATATATCATTTTAAAACGTAGCTAGTTAATTATGCATGGTGCAAACTGAACATATCTGGGTCACATAACATTGCAGTGACCATCATAAAACAGTTTTTTTAAAACATGGATTGGCCCTAATCTTGGGCCAGAGGTCCTGTACTGGGTAACCTAAAGATAACATGAGAGAGTCCAAGATCAGTGCTATTGGAGGTCTCTGCAACCAGCTGTAACCTGCTCTTTATTGTGCTTAAGAGTAGAGAAATTGTGACTTAAGAAGTACATGAAAGTGCTCAGACACTGAGAGGAATAACGCACCCTGATTCTGTTCACCAGCTTGTGTAACCTCACCACAATGTGCACTGTGAACATGTGCCACTCTGCAGTCACTTAAACACTGCGGTTCCTCTTTAAATAATGGGATTTAAACCCAACACAGATGAAAACCGTATTCAAAACATTTTTCTATTAAGTAATGATGAAGAGTCTTAGCTTGAACCTTGAGAGGAAGGAGTTGTACGTACATCGCACAACAACTGTGATGAAACTTGGTATTTAATGTTATTCAGCTACGTTTCTGCAACTGTCAGACTCTCTTCATATAAACAGTTGTATTTAAATGTTTTCTTTCTCTCCTATCTCATACACAAGGTTTAGTGCACCGTTTTTTTTCTGCACAGCTGACAAAGGGCTTTTGTCCGGCGCGTGATTTTAAACCATGTTCATGTTTGTGCAGTACAGTTCTACTGCCTTTCATATATACATGTATAAATAAACAAACTAAACAAAGTGGTTTGTTGAAATCTTGTCGTGGCAGAGGCTGCCCAGATCAGACCCCCTCCAGCTGTCAGCATGTTCGGGTCACGGCAGTGCTGTGGGTCAGTTAAGAAGCATCTTCATGCAGGCTACAGAAACGAGTGAAAAGCAAATTTATGCAGGCTATTGAAAAAAAGTGTGCCGACCATAGACAACTAGAGGCACAGACCACCCTCCACCACTGAACCGTGACACCAAAATAAATCACTTCATTAAATATGTCCCCAAATGTAAATGGTTAATTATGCGTTCTGTAAACCAAAAAATGCTGACAGCACTGTGACGGCTTTGCTGGTGGCACCTGTACCACTGTCCTGACACGCTGTTTTTTTTATTGTGCACTCTCAAACTACTGTCCGTGTTGCAGTTTTTTTTTTGGGGGGGGGATTGCAATCAGCTTTTGATGGTTGGATTACATTTTTTTTCTTGCAGGTCGTGAACAGTGTTCATCTAGAAGGTACGTATGTGTGTGTGTGTGCGTCTCCTCAGCCAGCATGCATGACAAGTGGAAGAAGTGTTTATAGAGCAGGGTTTGTAAGGTAATTTATGCAAAGTCCTTTCCATAGAAATGCAAATGTTCTGCATATGTAATCTCTTAATGTTGTATAGTATAAAAAAGTAACAACACTCGAATGAAGTGAAATTCTCAACCTGCTTTAGTGTTTTTTTTATGCTTTTAAATATGTTTTAAAGGTGTAGGTTCCATTTTATTTCCTAACATCACCTGGAGAGACTAGCAGTTGTGCTGGATTGAGTGTGGCTTGTTTTGAGATGTGGGTTACGCTGCAGTCCCCTAGGCTAGCTAAACAGTGTTAAAAAAACAAAACAATTCTGAAGCTGTCATCTCGGTGAACTACCTCTGTTTACTCCATTTTTTGTTTGATGCATATAGCACATGTGATGGAGAAAAGGGTTCCAGCGTGTGTGCGTGTGCGTGCGAGCGTGTCTGACTGCTTTCATTCTCGTCTTTGCAGGCGTTCCCGGTCCCGCTCTAGAAGCCCACACTACCGGTACTGAACTGCCACAGAGCGCCGTTTAATACAGGACTGGCGCCGTCGTCTCTTTCCAAGAGATAAAGTAACAACCACTTTGAATTTACACCATCTGATCAATTCTGCTGTTATGTAAAACCGTGCTGTTGTGCGCTTTGCACTTGCTCTTTCCGTTTTGCTGCCATTGCACAGTGCGTACCGCTAAAACACAAACCGCTCACCCCGTCACCTCCCTATCGAGGGCTCGCCCTGCACAGCTCACCAGGATTCCAACAGCCAGGGGATCGCGTGGAAGGAAGCAGCCCCAGGAAAAGCTTGAACGTTCACTGGTCTGCAGCTGCACAGACCTGTTGTAACCAACTAAAGGATGAGCTGGGTGGTCGCTGTGGTTTTGAGAAGTGTGAAATCAAAAGGTTTGTTCTACAATAGACTCCTCACTGCGACCACCTTCAGACGCTCTGTTCACACCCGATCATCAGATACTCGGTCGAGCTACCACGAAACAGTCTTCATTTTATAACCCAAGGTTCTTGATACTGTAGAGCAGTTTTACAGTCATAGGACTAAACTGCGATGATTAAGTCACACACACACACAGAGAGTGAGGGAGGGAGGGAGGGAGAGCGCACACTTTAATGAGCTTGGTAGTTGCCACATAACTGCCAGTTTCCACTGTAGCTGCTTCTATGACTGTGCTGTTCAGCCTTTCCACTTGCTTCAAAGATGCGTTCTGGGCAGGATGAATTGGGGGCTGCACAGCGCCCCCTATAGGCCACAGAGGGAGTTGTGGCAGTCATGCTATTTCAGTGCTTTGTGTAACTCTAGAAATACCTTTTCACAATTTAGTCCAAGTGGCTTCTTAAGCCCAGTGTTCTGCTGGCAGCATGACATACACGACCCCCGTGATCCGCTGCACAGTGTGAGGTGGATCAATGTGCTAACATCACAATACCTATGGGCTACTTTGGATGTCCTGTAATGAGATTAATCACAGTGGGTAAAGGGCTCTGATTTGAGGTGTAATTCATTACTTTCGAGTCAAATGGGATTCTTAATTGACCTACAGGGGTAGGAGTAGCTTGTTTCTGGACTCTGGAAGCACTAAATGGGCAATTTTTACATTTGAAATGACGTCGCAGAACCCCGCTGTGCAATTAGGAGGTCCAGACGCTTCGAAAGAAATGAATAACACCTTTAAAGGGGAGGAGAAAATCAGAACTCTGCCCACCCGTTACAGTATTCCATCGCTCCTCGAATTATCATTTCCGCAGGTAATTAAGAGTATTTACAAGACTGAACTAACACGAACTGGGGGGGGGTCGATGAATTCCAAACCTTTTAATATACAGGGCAGTTAAGTGGGTGTGTCACTAGCATGCAGAGAGCATGTTTTCTCTGACAGGAGTGCCACGCGGCGCACTACAGGTAACTGTGCTGTAATCCAGCTCTGTATCCTGATGCCGTGTGGTGGGCAAGACTAAATCTACCTTTATTGGAGTAAAGAAGTTTTCCTTTTATGTAAATGGACGTTTTAAAATCAAATACAGTACATCTTCAATAAAAAGTACACTATTCACTCATCTTCAGGCCTTTGTGCTCATTTGTTTTATATTGCTCTTAACTTTAGTCTTAAGTGGCAGACCCTTATACAGCATTGATACATTTGGAAGTACTAAAAGGAACGAAATAGCCAATGACAAGTCTTTTGCGATGTCGTTGAATTAGTTTTAAACACCCTTATACCGCATGCGTGTTATGGTTTATTTATGGGGTTTTTTCGAATGGTGTTGTCTTTCCTATATAAAAGGTACAGAGGGGGATTAAGCTTTATCATTGGCTTGTTTCTTCATGACAGGAGCAGCGCACTGAGATACGCTGTTTGATACACAGCTGTATTCTAGGATTCTCTCAGTAAAATTCTACTATGGGTAAAAAAGGCAAAGGTATATAAGATGGACGTTTTGCCTACAAGTAACAGCCAAGAGGAAAATATTTACTATGGATGTTTTCACCTGGGTCAACCACGGGGTATATTTCCAGAACTGGTCTATTACCACGTTCTTATTTTTCCTGTGGGTATCAGATCACAAATTGCAGTACTGTTTTTGAATCTGGATCTTTTCAACAGGTACTTTTCTAATGTTCATAAAAAAAAACATGTCCCTTAAGAATTACAAAAGAGTTCTTCATATTTTATTACTTTCAATTTCGCTGGTAGAATGTTCAGCTATATGATTAATATTTTAATTGTAGGCTATAAGCTGATAGAAGAATAAAGATTAAGGAAAACATATTTACAGTGGAATAAAACAATTGGCCTGGATTGTATTGCATTCGCATTGTGAGGATCTGATCGGAGACCAATCTGAGTTGGGGACCAAAAGACACACTGTAGTCAACTTACTGGATATACATGTCAGACACTTGTAATTAATTTCTTCAAAAAGTTTAACATATGAAGGTATAAGCAGAATATATGAAATACCAGAATTCAAATTGATCATAAAAAATATTGTGCGTATACTGTTGACCGGCCGGTTTGTCTGTGTTGTTTTTCCAGTATATTGCTGCTGGTTAGTGGAGGGTCAATGGCAAGTAAGCTGCAGGACCATGTGTGTCTGGTGCTCTCTGTGTGTTAACCAGAGCAGCATTGCCCTGAGCTAGCTCGCTCCACCTCCTCCCTCTCAGCTAACCCCACTAGACTGGTTTCTACCTGGCTCTGTGCCGAGCTGAGAATGGGACGTTTACTGCAAGGTGGTGACCCTCCTCCTGTCGTTCTTAAAACTGCAGTTCTGCTTTTAAACCATTGACTTATTCTGCAATTTGAAATACAATACCTGGTTTCACACCTCAATTAGCACCAATCCTAAAGTAACATTCGCTAGTCCTAGATTAGTGCTAATTGGGGTCTGTCCGACCATTGTCCGTTAATCTTGTGACACACAATTACAGCTCAAAGGCAAATAGACAGCTTTTAGGCAGGATGTTATATTGCATTAAAAGTAAAAACTGAGTGTTAGAGAATCATGATAGTGTGGCTGCCATTTGCCTGTCCTATTTGAAGGACATGTTGAAATCGGTCCTGCTCATTTCCATGAAAATCAAGCCTGCGTGGAGAGAACCAGACGGCTTACTATAGATCAGGGTGATTGGTGCGGTCTCCTTATTTCTGGTGTCGATAGCTGCAGTGTTGTGAAGCATATCTGGGAGGGGAGCTTGCATGACTTTGTAAATCTGCTGCCAAACATAGTATTGCTAATATCTCCTAACCATGAGTGTCCAAGCCTCCAATCTCAAAACCGTCCCAGATAGTGACTTCGTGTTCGCGGGGGGTAAAGCTCAATCCGCTTCGAGTCATTGCTTTTCTGTTTAGTCCACAGCTGTATTCTATTATTCTCCCAATAAAATTCCATTCAAGGGGGTGTGACCAGTGGAAATAAACCTTTGCACAGCCGCATCATTATCAATTTTACAAACCATTCGATCGGGTGCTTTGGTTTTGTTCACGAAAGCTCCTGCTTCTGTTCCAGCCAACGAGGATGCTTAGGAATATGATTGACATGCTAGTTAAGGGCAGGATACAAGAGCAGAAACAAAACCTCTGACAGGACTGACCAGCTGTGAGGCCTTTAACCCTGAAAACAGGTCTCCTTCTTCCCGACAGGTCGGTTCGTTGATCCCTAGCCTTCATCCACACCGCGTCCTTTGTTCCTAAAAAAGATGGAAAAGGCACAGTTTGTCTCTCGAAGGCTCTGGAATTTTAAAATGTCCATCTTTGTGTCTCTCATCCACCCAAGAGACTCAAAACATGAAACTGTTTCTTTAACTCGCTTTGAGAACGAACCAGCCTGTCAATAACATCCATGCTCGCCATGGCTACAGATTCAAACCAGGAGCTACAGTCCAGTAGCAGTGCGATGACCAGGGTGTGCAGTATATTATAGAATTAGTAATGGTAAATCACAATTTGATGAACTACTTTCTCGCCTGTGTTGCAGGCAATAAAACCCCACGTATTTTAGAGTAAGGCTTTGGTGGGACCCTATTACCTGCGACACAGGAAGGAAGGGAACTTTGTGTTGTGGCAGAAGTGAAAAATAATACTAACTGAAAAAATAAACAAAGGGCATAAAGAGAGTATCTTTTGGTTCACACAGTCACTTCCCTGGTTCTTAATACGATTGCTGAAATGCACACGTTGTGTTTTTGGTGACTGTGTTTTCATCCGAGTTCAGGAGTCGCCCTTCTGTTTAGTTGTCGACACATACTCTCCCCCCACCCACCCCACAGGACTGCTCCTAAGCAACAGTGCAAGTGTGTCGATAATAAATACGCAACATAGAAGCTGCAATCTGAAACAAGCTTACATGATGCAGCTAAGCAGTGCCACCCCACCCCCCGGTCTCAATAACAGCTCGACAGATGCTCATTGTGATTGGTCGCTTGGTTTCTAGGTAACATCAGTCTGAACGTTCCACGAGGCCGTTTTCCCAGAGCTATTCTGTGCAGGTCCGAAGGTGCGCTTCTGCTCGTCTTAAAGCATTGATCATCGTCCATCTTCAGCAGGTTTAACAATACGATACACGATAAATATTAAAAGCTGATAATGTTTAAATACATAAAAGAAATGATGCAAAATGTGTCAGCAGACCAGTCTACTCCTGCAGCTGTACCCTGTGAGGATTTTGTTAAAAGGTGAACCAGCTGCCATAGGAAATACTTTTGCCGTCACTTACAGGCACAGTTCCCTTATCCTTGATGCGTGGGATATAGAGTTAATGGTTGCCCAGACTGGATTGCAGAGGGATCCGGCTGCAGCCCTGGTTTGGTTCTGGGGTCGAGAGGAGGTTACGTTGTAGAGACTGCTTTCATGGTGCTGATGGGAACAGGTTGCTGGGCTGGGCCTGCTGAGGATGAATCAATTGCAGGGAGACATGAAATCTATAATCAATCTCTCTCCAAATACACAGTACTAACTCAATAAAACATTTTGCTTTCTGGTGAGAACATGATAAAGATCACGCAAATGAATTATGTGATATATATATATATATATATATATATATATATATATATATATATATATATATATATAATTTTTTTCACTTGGCAGCAAAGTGCTTCCTTCTGCAAGTTGATCAGTTTTAATGTACTTTCTCTCTATCTAATAAAACTGCTTTAGTTTGTAGTATTAATACAGATAGTTATGCAGTGGTTTGTGAATGTTCCCAAGCACCCTGTACATAAAGTATTCTGGGGCTTACTCTTTATGCAAGATTACTTTAAAAAAATAAGATATTGAACAGATTTTTAACCTGAAATTTGTCCCCAAAAAACACTGATTTATGCCAAGAAATCTCACACTTGCTGTGGGGCAATGCATCATGTAGCCAGTGAACGAGTTTCTGTGTGGTACACACTAGCGACAAATGTATATGAAAGCCTTTATTTGCAGAAAGTTATTTGTCTCGTCACATTCTTTCTTATCCAACATATGTGCATTTTAATGTCACTTTCCATATTTATCTGCATTTCATTACACATCTCATAACGCTGACCAGCAACTGAAGGCTGAAGCCATCTCGCCAGCCCTCCTGTTCTGTGAAACTGAAACAATGGACTTAGTTCCTTAAAATATGCGGCTTGTTTATAATCTAATTACAGAAATAGATATAGGAGATACATAGATATATAATAAAATTACTATTGGCTTACTAAATTTTTTATAGGTCCTATGACTGTATTTTAAACAACAGATCTAAAACTTTTTAAAAAGTACCTTAAAGTAACGTGCAATGAAAGGAGCTGTAATATACACCATAGCATCACTAAGTGACTCTGGTACTTGGTATATTCGAATGAATAAATCATTCCCACACTGCTTCAGTTAATGCACACTTAGTAAACGGTTAGAACTCACTGATCCAATTCAGCAGCTTGTGAGAGCTCACTGAAGTCCTTTTGCTTTTCAGAGTCTTTAAAAGCAGATCTGATTAAAATGAACCCCAGGGGGCCTGTTCATTGAAACACGATCGCGAGTGTGCCGACAAATAGCCGGCATTGTTTAACCCTGTTTAACCTGCCTCTGTGTGCATTAGCCTGGTGCAGTGGAGCTTGAAAAAGTCCTTTCTCCCCAGACCTTTGTTGGGAGTGTGGCTGCTTGGTATCCGGTCCACTCTAAGGGTCGCTGACCTCTAATGCCAATGACAGCGAAGGTCGAGCGGTCAGGGCTGGTTCTCAGGCCCCCAGACAAGGGATTACTCCTCGTCGCAGCTCTAATCCAGTAACTAATTATCCCTCTAAGAAAAACTTCACACTTACCCTGTCATCTTTAATTACACCCTACAACACCAATCCACCCACCACTGACTCAAATTCACCTTTCAAAAAACATTACTGACATTTCAGAAGACCACTGGGGTGCTCTGTGACAGCATGTGTGCTGCAGTAAAGCTATCTCTGTCCTCTCCCACAATAGAAGGGCTCAAATAAATGTAAATCTACAAAACGAGAGGAGGCCGTTCAACAGATCGACGCGCGTTTCATTTCCTAGCAGCTGATTCATCTCAGAACTTTATCAAGTCTGGTCTTAAAGGGTTCCAGTGAGTCAGCATCAACAGCATGACTGGATAACACATGCTAAATTCTAATTAATAACTCATTTTGGGGTGTTGCACTTGTGAGATGATGCCATCATTAAACTCCTTTTGCATTATTTTTAAAGAGAAAACCATTAGCTGTTCACGGATACCAGATATTCAGTCGTTTAGGTATCCAAGTGGATAAAAGGGACAATAATTTTGACTGTCTGTGTATACACATTATAAAGTATTGAATAAATAGGAAACTTAAGGTACAATACAAGGAATGAACCAAAAGGGATGTTCCTGTCTTTTTTTTTTTTTTTTTTTTTTGGAAGGACTAACCAGATCAGCAGCCATTTTGAATAAAATATCCAGTATTAAAAAAACAAATATATATGCTAAATGTACAGTTCTATCTTTCCAATGGATTTATTCTGAAAATTGAGGCAGCTGTCAATGGCTGCAGCTGTAATTGAGTAAAACCATAGAAAACTTTCGCTTAATATATGTATACAGAAAAATGCATGCATTGAGTTGAGCAGCGTTTCTAAATATTAACATCCAATCCAGTAAATCAAATTAATAATCATAAATAATCTATTACCTGAAAAGTAAGACAAACTCTAGTGTACTGATACATGTCCGATACGTTCGTGAACAGATGCAGAAGAATCCTGTAAGCCTCCAACTCGGCAGTTACTCACGCTGGAGGGTTTTAAAAACTTGGCCAGCACTCTTAAAGGGGGGGGGCAGTGATAACGTTAGATCTTTAAACCCTGGTTAGCATCTTTAAGATTGTGTTTTTGGCAGCATACAACTCCCCACTTGGTTTTAGAACCGGCTCTTCGTATAGTGACTGGAAGCCAGCTGGGCGAGACCCAGGCGCTCTGTTACACCTCCAGGCTTTGTTCCTTTGTGCTTCCGTCTTCCATATGGAAAACGTCAAAGCTACATGATTCAAGCCCAAACAGCAATGTCGCTGCATAAATATTTGCTTGATGCTGAATGCCTCCTTCGCTCAAGGCTATAATCATGTATGCAGAGATATGTTAAGTCCCATGCAGGAATTAAGAGTGTTCAATAGCACGTTTAAAAACAACTGCTTGGCCACAGCATTTTGCATTGATATAACATTTTGCAATGGGTTTTTGGTGCAACTGCCCTGGACTGGAGGAGCCCCCTTTCTCTTAGGGGGTGAGGGAGGGAGCAGTTCAGTCTCCCTGCTTGAAACCTGCCCTGGACTGGAGGGAGCCCCCTTTCATGGGGGGTTCATGCCTCAAGGCATCTCGGTAAATATTTTAAAATCTGTTTCTTAGCTCCTGTTACCACCAGCAACATCATCAGTTCCCATCCCCTCCCTTTCGTAGGGTTGAATACCGGTTGGCTTTTTGCTTGTTTAATACGCTGACCTACAGCACAGGTAGTCCCTGTTAACACATTGTCATTTTTTCGTAACTTTGTTTTTAACCCCTAAAGTGCTATAAGATGTGCCTGGCCCGTCCTCAGAAACGGTTGCGAAGTGTTGCAACGTACCAAGTGCGTCCTCATTAAAAACATGCATTTGTTTTTTTTAAATGAATGCTAGATTTGCCGCTATTTCACTCATGGTCGGTCACTCATCAAGGTGGTCTCACAGCTAAGGGGTCTGTGGTACAATACCTTTGTGACACAGTTGTTAACCCTAATTTATAGCCTGCTTTAATGTTAGTGCTGCAATACATCCAGAGAGAATTTAAAACAACCAGCGTGTAGCTCTCAGTCAATGAGGCTCAATAACAAAAAGGTTTCCTTTGATTAGGAGCTGCGTTACAGTCTCACGTGTCATTAAATTAGCTTCAAAGTGACGCCTCTGATTACTTTCTGACGGTACAGGAAGATGCTCCCCATGTCTGAGGCCATCATGTCCACATCATTGAAACTTACCACATGTGTGAGGATTTGTTTTTTTCCCTCCAATGAAGTATGAGCTCAGTGATCAGACTCTACAATAAACATGAGGAACTATGTGCGTTTTTTTATTAGTTACTGCATTTTAAATCTTATCTCACTTTGTGTCTAGTTGAGTTGGTGTTGGATAGTTTTATTTTTGTAATCTCTGTACAACACACTTTATAATGTTTTATTAAATCTCATTTAATTTGAGAATTTTCAGAATTTGATTTTAATTTATCAGATCACTCCAAAAGCACAGGTTTGTTATATTAAAATATTATATCAGGCAAATGCACAAAGCGACAACCGAGGAGATAAGTAAGTATTTATGAAACACAGCTTAAAATACAGAACTCGCAAGAAGAGACAAGTAACATGAGTATGAACATCAATGAAATAATCCAAGATCACGTTTCAATACAGAAGCTACAATTAACAGCAAAGGGATAATTAGAAATTGAATTCAGCACAGGTACAGTTAGCATCAGTGAAGTAGTTAGATTGAATTTTATACAGATAATTGTACAATTAAAACAGGGAGTTCATAGAATCAATGCAATAGTGGCATGTATAAAAAAAGTTTACTGCACTAAAAAGTTAAAACCAAGTAATTAGCACACTCCAAACCAAGTGAATATCGCACAAAGGAACAATAATAATGTAAGAAAAAAACGTGCACGTATTCCTTCCTAAAAGCAACGTGCAAGGCTCCGGGAATACAAACACACACCCTCAAAACAGAGCGTTAATAAGCCGAGAGTTAAAATACCAAATTTCTCACACAGCATGCACGGGTTGGTTACAACCGCAGACTTCCCAGCAGCCACGGACACGGCTAAACCGCAGGAAACAGTTCAGAGCAAAGGGAAGCTCAAAACAATGGCACTACCTCCATTAACGGGGCTCACTCCTCGCCAAACAAGCGTGTGAAACCGACCGACCTTCCCGCAACCTTGCATCTCCCGTGTCTCCCTTTGCACTGCGTTTTAAATGGTAACGAGGTGACGCGATTTATCCCATTGAATTTAGATAATCAGTTACACCTGAAGCAAAATTAATTAATGCAAAACTTTTGGCCAGAGTTGTATGCAAGGGAGCATTTTTTGTGATTATTTCATATATATAAGCAATGTGCAGACCCAGTCCCAAAATAAAGCCTTTGTTTTTATTTTTGTAAGCCTAACTATTAAGTTCAAGAACACTCAGGATATATATAACAGCTGATCCCACAGCCTTGAAGCATCAATCTTGGAGTCCTAACACTGTGATTAGTCACACAGTTTGATGCATTGTGCACTAGTAGCACAATTTTTTTCAATGAATAAAGCCGTTTCAATAAATTAGAGGAGATTTGTTTCAAGTGCTCTTCAAATGAGACGGTACTGTTTTCAGGGCCGTTCTCGGTGTTTAGCGGGGGGCACTCGCCTTAATTAAGCCCCCTTGTCTAATAAAGAGCCAGCAGTATCCCTCGCTAGGGATTGTTCTCGGTTTTTGTGTTTTCTGTTGTATTACAGTTTCTCAAGACTTCTCAGTTGGCGCGGTCCTTGTGTTGTCATCTCTCGTCTCCAAAAAGAGAAAGCGCCTCGTCTTCCGCGTCTGAAATGCTTGACCCGCATCAGCAACTTGCACAGGTGTCTGGCAAGCGAGGACAAGGGCAAAGGAAGGAGAGAGGGGACGTTGTTTGGTCTGCGTTTCGAAGCGTGCGGGTCCAGGTGCTCGCTGTCTTTTGTCTCCAGGGTGACCCGGGGTTGGACCGCTGTTGCTGGTCACCTCGCTCCCAAAGCGTAAGAAAGCTTGCTAAGTGGTGTCGACCCCCCCCCCTTGCTTTCAAGCGGATGTGTTGAATAGAAAGTGTTGGATGTGTGGGGCGTGGTGGAGAGTCTGTTGTCCCACCATGGTTTCCCGGCTCCAAGGTTAAAAGGCCCGTGTTCTCGTCTGTTAATCACAAGAATCACATCTGAGCTGTCATCGCTCCCCTATCAGTGCGCGCATTGTGCAGGCTGCACATTGCACGGCGGTTTGATTACTCAGTTGTGGCATTAGGTTCTCTTCATTATTCACAGCTTCAATAAGCTTTCAGTCATCCATTTATTTTAAGACAGTTTCGTTTTTAAAAGTCTCTTTATACTGTATTAAATGAATCTTTTTTTTATATATATAGCGCCTTTCACAATACAAAAATTGCCTCAAAGCGCTTCACATGAATAAAACATTGGCAAATGTTAATAAAATAATGCAAGAAAAGCAAGAAAAACATAAGAAACACAGAGAGAACAGTAAAACAAGGCAGAGAATAAAAGGAACGTCATTATAGCATAAAAACGGCCCAGTGTTTGTAATCTCGTTTTAAAAGGAACGACTCTTGGTTCTTCCCTGACAGAGCTGGGAAGAACATTATAGTTTTGGGGCCCTGTGACTGAATGATTTTATGTTTTGGTTGTTCGATTAAAACATCATTTAAATACGATGAGGGGATCCTTTCTTGAGTTGAATGAAGTTATCCATAGGGAGCAGTAACGCTTTCTATAGGGCCCTGTGATGCTGGAGCTAGCCTTGCATCTTCTATCATTTTTGCTCTGTGGTTTTTCCATAAGCTGGCCGTGCTGATAATCACAATTCCCAGAATGAACTTCAGGGGCAATGCAGACAGCAGGTGGCACAACAGTGGCAAGGGTGAGATAATTACAGCAGCTAGAATGACACTGCCATTAGTAGAACAGCACCACAGTTTGCTAACTGTGCTCTTCTCCAGTGCTCTGCAGTGGCAATGCAGAGGCGCAATGGGTCAGTTGTAGCACATATATAGGGCAGCTACAATGGTTTGAGGCTGCCATTGGTAGAATGGTATGTTGCATCTTTTCAAAATGAATAGCAATGCTGACACTGCAATGGCAATGCAATAAGGGGCAATGGTAGCACAGGCTATACAGCTACAATAAGACAAAACTGCCACTGGCAGAAGGGCACCACTGCAGACTTCTTTACTGATCTTTTCATGGCAATGTCAACAATGACCCTACAGTCACAATGCAATGGTAGCACAAGGGCAGCTACACTAGGAATGGCTGTCATTGGTAGAATAGGACCAGAGTATATGATCTTTGAAGACAATGCAAACATTGTCACTGCACTGGCGATGTAGTGATGCGGTACTCAGCAGCAATGGTGTGAGGCTGCCATTGATTGAATGGCATCGATTTCATATTTTCATTCTGATAAAATGGTAAGAATCAAGGGAGCAATCTCACTGGCTACCAAGTATTCCAACCTGTGCAAATATGTCACCATGCCTCGTGCCAATCAGCACTCCACTGCACTACACTTAAACTATATTCTACCAGTGTGGTACAGGACCGCTCTCTGCAATGTTCCAGATTAGGTGTCAGTGCTGTCAATGCTGTGATCTGCATGGTTTTGCTAGTTAGGGTTTCTTCAGGGTGATACACTGGGATTAGAATGGGGTCCCAATCGAATTGTGAATTTTCCTAGGCAGATAATCATATTTAGATGATAAAAGCATCCACATATCTGAAGGGCTGCTGGGAATGCGATGCAATATTCATCACGTCTATCCCCATTCAAATAAAAAAACAAACCAATCAGATTACTCTTGTCAAAAGTGCCACCCTGATTATTTAAAGTGTGTTGAGGGAGGCTGCGCTAAGTGGAAATGTACACGATGCGACGGAGAGCAGCTCGCAGTCCTGTCGCTGAGGGGTGAGTGATCTCCGTTCAGCTGTGCTGCTGCCTCAGTGTTCAGGATGGAGAGTTATTCACCGCTAGGAAGGTGTGAAGGTGGAAAGCTGTTTGAGGTTAGCAGGGGTCAAGCTAAGCAATAAACTCAGAGCGGCTTCAGAGACATCCATCAGGCGCTGACAGCACTCCCCGTCTTGCACTGATCAGCCCTGCTAAACTGACCTTCATTTTAATTGCAATGCAGCACTCATCGGATTTTGGGAGAATATATAGATAGTGAGACCAGTAATTATTCAGAGATTTCAATAACCTTTATTATTATTCAAAATGAAACTCTTGGCTCCCTCGTTATTCCACACCTAGCTCGTGTCTTGTTCCTTACAGTCCTGTATGAGGTCCCTTCACCACTACTGTATATGAACAACATTATGTACAGAATAGCATAAGAATTGCAGTAGCAATTTCATGTTTTATCAGATGGATGCAAAAAAAAACCATAAGTGTGGCATACAGATGCTCTCTATGTCTCCAGAATCGGATATACTCAATAACTTCTACTAAATAATGTTAATACCACGTTTTATGAAAGTTGGATAAGCAGTTCTCCAGATATATGAAGAAATCTGTTAAGAGTGATTGCCTCCACGATAGTAGCAAAAATGAACAAAGTATTACACGTGGCCTTAAATAGGATTCAATTCACATGAAAGAATAAGACTTTGTCAGTAGACAAGTCCAGTCCTGCAGCTGTACCCTGTGGCAGTTTTATTAAAGATGACACAACTTCTATGGGAAATACTTTTTTGTAAAAAATACTGTTTGCGTCACTGTATACGCTGTTTGTTATTAACAAACATGCATATTTGTATTATTAATTGTGCACTTTTAATTAAACAAGGTGTAATGAAAGTAGGGCACGCTTCATCTTCTCCAGATTGTTCTTGTTAATAGTCTGCTCTTGTTAATTGTGTACGGACGTGCGCTCCAGGGATAGCGTGCAATTAAGAGGTTTTTAAAAACACCTCAGCAGGCAGTTAGAGACTGATAACCTGGGTTACATCCACCTACGCACTCCCAGGACGTGCCAGACTCTGTGTTTAATCAAGTGACGGACTCAAGTGGAGTTTGATACAAAAGAAGTCGTCATGCAGCATATATTGTATTCACCAAAGGGATTCCCATTTGGAGAATCAATAAATTGTCAAACAGCCTTTTAATATCTCTTCTATGAACGCAAACAGTGACAAGAAGCAGTTGACTTTATCAGGAGTTCACCAATAACCTGTCACATTCACAATTAAAACACATGTTTATATTATACCTTTGCCATAGTTTACCATGGTTTGCTCAATGTGCTTTCATTATGGGAATATTTTATATGGGTACCTTTATAATAAATAAAAACACAAGAAAGTTGTAAGCGTACACACTGCAGTGTTCTGTATGCAATACTGTGCTGCCAGACTGCACATTCTGAACAAAGCAAATCACAACACACCCCTTCTACATTCCACAACATCACCCTTTCAGTACATATACATTCATTACATTCCCCAAGTATAGCTTCTGTAATTCTCTATTCTTTAATTCAACTGCAATAAACACTTCATTCAGGCTGCAGCGCTGATACAGCGCTGATCGAACAGTGGTGTCCTTTCAAGCTGTTTAATAAGAGCAGATATTCTTCCAGGAAAATCGACCGATGCCAGCCAAGCCAATTCAGTCTATCAATTCATTCTTCAATGATTCACTTTCCGATCCCGGTTAATGGAGCTCTTTCAAGTCCTTTAAACAATATTGGCGTTTTCTTCCAAGTTTATTGACGCAGTCAGGGTGTTTTCTCAAATGTTATTTGGCAGTTCAAGTTGTTCAAAGCTGCTCTCCATTCCTCTGTCTGACTAGACCGACAAAGCAAAGTCCTAAATTCAAACTCAAGTTTTCAGTGTTGCTATGGAGATGAGGCCAGCTGGTCAGCAAGATGTTTGTCTACTTCTATGGTCCTACAGGGCTGTACAGGGCTGGAACAATGTGGGTGTGTTACTGCTGTTAATGTGGTTTCCCTACCCCACCTCTCCCCCAGTGAACTGCCCAGGGAATCAGACGGAGTGGTTCTGAAACTCCTAGGCTGTGTTGGCTTGGTGACGTCTCTACACAGGCTGGAACACTCGTCAGCCAATGAGATTGCTCCCTCTATTCTTGCAATGCTATGAATAAATGTAGGCAGCACCAGTGAGGTTTTCCAACTCAGTTGATTTCTCTGTAAATCAATGAGAGAAGAGTCTTGTCTATCCAGTTAAGCAAAAGGTAAAATTAATTAAAATCTCATGTCAAGCTATCTAGTTATTAAGGGTTACCGCAACATGAGGGACAGAAAGGATCAGTTTCCAGGATCAGTTTTTTTCTTTTGTTTGCTCTGTCGCTCCTCACTGCCACTGCTGTGCAGGTCAGGTCCTATACCTGGATCCTTGTGTGTGGTCTGCAAGGACTCCTGAAAAGATGTTTCTTTAGTTTATTCCTCTATACGTATCAACTGAAGTGGTAAAAAAATACTGTATATATTTATTCAGGAAAAAAAAAGATTTATTGCAAATACTGAAATCAGGCCACATAAAAAGGAGTTCATTATTCATGTCAATATTATTATTATTATTACATATGTATTCATTATATATTACTTCTGCAATAAATGTAATATGCTTGGTGCAATTTAAAATTTGCAGTAAAACTGGCCTAATATCCACCTCAAAAAAACTAAAAATGTTTCTAATATATTGGCTAAAGTATACTGCTTTGCACTTCTGTTTTGATTGTATCAATATTGACCAATATCTTTATATGAATAGATATATACACTGATTAAAACAATGTCATATTTGATGTATCACAGTATATTGTTTTTTTTTATTGTGAAAAATAGGACAATTTGCGCATATTTTAACACTACATAAACATCAACACATTTTAATATATTTTCAACAAGCTGCTTGTAAAAGGAAGTGAAACCTGCCTGTACCACTTCAAAACAACGCAGTAACTCCTAAAACATTACACACCAGAGCAACATAAGAACATAACATCATTTACAAACGAGAGTAACCACTTGGTTCCTAGCTGCTGATTGATCTCAAAACTTCAAGTTGGGTCTGGAGGATTCTAGCTTCAACAACATGACTAGGCAGCCCATTCCATCCGCTCACCGCTCTCTGTGTGAAGAAGAGTCTCCTTCATCAACATGACTAGGCAGCCCATTCCATCCCCTCACCACTCTCTGTGTGAAGAAGAGTCTCCTTCAACATGACTAGGCAGCCCATTCCATCCCCTCACCACTCTCTGTGTGAAGAAGAGTCTCCTTCAACATGACTAGGCAGCCCATTCCATCCCCTCACCACTGTGTGAAGAAGAGTCTCCTTCAACAACATGACTAGGCAGCCCATTCCATCCCCTCACCACTCTTTATGTGAAGAAGAGTCTCCTCCAACAACTTGACTAGGCAGCCCATTCCATCCCCTCACCACTCTGTGTGAAGAAGATTTTCCTCCAACAACATGACTAGGCAGCCCATTCCATCCCCTCACCACTGTGTGAAGAAGAGTCTCCTTCATCAACATGACTAGGCAACCCATTCCATCCCCTCACCACTCTCTGTGTGAAGAAGAGTCTCCTTCAACAACATGACTAGGCAGCCCATTCCATCCCCTCACCACTCTTTGTGTGAAGAAGAGTCTCCTTCCCTCTGTATTTAGTCTCCAATTAATTTCCAATGATGTCCTCTGGTCCTGGTTTCTGTGCTGCTCTTAACTTACTGGTTAGGGTTCACTTTGTCAACTCCTTTTAAAAGTTTAACGATTCAGTCAAGTCTCCTCGATGCTTCTTTGTTTCAGGCTAATAGATTCAGTTCCTTCATCTTCACAGCTCCCTGTTGAACCCTGGGATTGATCTGGTTGTTCCTCTCTGGCCTGGTCTCCTTTTTGTATCAAATCAATCAATCTTTATTTTCTATAGCACCTTTCATAGTGGACCACCATCACAAAGCGCTTTACAAGATAATACATATAATACAGTGAAATACAGGGCATAGTACATTAAATACAAACAGTAAGAAACAATGCAAATACATTAAATACAGGCATAATACATTCAAACCAAGGCTAGGATGTGAATTGTAGACATTGTGGATGCGTGTGTCATACAGAATCACACAAATAAGATGGAGTGAAAAACCTGAAATAGAAATTTAGACAACAGCTAATAACAGATATCAGGCTTGAAGAGCATTGAAAGCAAGAGAGAACAAGTGGGTCTTGAGAGTTGATTTGAAGCGAGCGACTGTGGGAGCTGCCCACACTAAAGCTGGGAGAGAGTCTCCTTTACTTTGTGATGTCCTTCTTGTTTCAACTTTTGCTAATGAAAATATGTAATGTGCTGTTATGGATTGAAAGATCTTAGTTTGAGATCTTTGCTTGTACCACAGGCAATTGGATCATTGTCTTACTCTGATGTCTCAATAGGATTCCAATTCAACTTGTCCAATCCCATCTTCTGCTAATCCATTGCTGGATCCCATGTCACTACCAGCCAGACAGCGGGCTACCATGTTACTGTGCAATCATATTTGCTCTGAATGCACTGGGAAGTTGCTGATAACGCCAGTTAATGCTCTGCTAATGGTTCTGCTTGCTAGAGTTTCCTCAGTGTAAAGCACTGGGATTGGAATGACATCCCAATGGAATTGTCCCAACATGTCTGTATGGGTTGAAGCCATTGTTCAGTCATAATGGTTTGGATCCGCCACTTTACCCAGAACATCACAGCAGCCAGCTTCCCTTAGGGGGAGTCTGAATCTTCACAGTCTAAGTAGACCAGAGGATTAGCCCATCTGTGAGTGTATAATAGCTGTCGGATGCACATGATTTCAAGGTCTTAAGCATGGACAGTTACTGCTGCTACTGAAGGGAAATGCTGGAAGAGGGCTCCCCATTTAGAAGTAATCTGTTTTATTGTGATCAACGCCACCCAAAGACCGGCAAGCTATTTAGTCAACTCTGTAAGTCTCTTTCTATGTGTGGAGACCAACTCGCTAATAAATGAAATCTATTCTAGGTTATAAAATCAATTTTCTTACCTCTTTTTAGCGCCCTTATAAAAGTTTGCCAAAGCAGGTTTTCCCATGGATATACTATGGATTTTCCACAGTTTATCGAGGTTTGCAATGTTTATTAATACGATTTACCATACCTCTCTGTGCTTAACAACGTGTGTATTTCGTATTGTAAAGTTTAATGTGGGATATGCAGTAAACAGATACTGAATGGAGTTGGGGCTTATCATAGAAAATCATTCCTGGCTGCTAATTTTCCACTATGCAAACTGCAGGCAAGTCTGTTTGTCTGAGGGCAATATTGTTTTGACTATTGACTTGTGAGTGATGCCAGAGGGCAATAGTTTTTGCCTGTCTACTGCTAGAGTGACTATTGGCTGATGTGGGGGCAATAGCGCAAACCATTTTTTGGTCATGTGACACCGGGCCTTGTTTACAAAGCCTGTTTTAAAGCCTGTTTTGTTTAATTAAATCATCTGGCAGTTAACAAAATCTTTTAAAAACATTTCTTAGAACTGTCCTTTTTGTGAAGAGGGCTCACCTTATTTTACAATGCTATCGATTCAATAGTTTGTCTAGGGCATTGAATTTCTATTGTATCTTTAATTTACCTTAAAAAACAAAACAAAAAAAAAACAGAAAAACTAATGAAGAATAAGAATATTTTTAGTACCCTAAGCTATTAATAATGTCAATAAAGCCAATGAGAAGAATGTTTTTTAAGCACGATTTGATATTTCTGTAATTTGATTCCACTTCTTAAAACATTGAATCAAACTGCTAGTCAGGGGCGTAACAAATTTTTATACATCTGGACACCTCTGTACTGTAGATTGAAGGCATCAGAAAAAAAGTATGATGTATTTTTCATAGGCGATATATATAGAATACACTGTAAACATGTTGATGTATTTAGATGTTTTATATGGAACAGTGTAATGCGATTCTCATGAATATATTTAAGACGTACTGTTGTTCCATGTGTGGTGTGTGTATTCAGGTTTATCTTCGGGCTGTAAGTGTTAGTATCACTCTGGTCTGAGTGAGGCAACTAGAGACACAAGTGTTGCTGCAAGCTGTTGTTTTCATCATCTGGCTCATGAATAATAAATAAGACCTTGTGACAGAAATATAATGAGTTCTGGTTGTAAATCTCCCTCCTGACGTGTGAGGGCGCTAAGTAGCGAAAGGGGAAGTTTTTGGACGGGCTGGCCTGACAGTTCATTTCCTGGGACGGGAAGTTGGTCACATAGACATATATAGAACTAGACCTACAACTAGGCTAGTTGGATGTTTCTAGGTCTGCCGCTGAGAGCGCTGTAACCAATGTAAACAGGCAGATATGGGCAGCGTTTTTTGGAGTTTAATTGACAATACACTTTTCCATACTGGATTACAAATCTCTGTCTGTTTTATTCTTGCACTGCATCACCTCTGCACCTGTTCATAATCAGCAGCCACTTTGCCACAGACCTGCACAGAGAAGGAGATATATTTAATTAACTTTAGTTTACATTCACAAGCCATATCAGAGCCTTCCAGAACTACCTGGTACACAGAGTCCCAGAGGAATAAACAGCACACGTGGCTCTGTGCCGTGTGCACAGGCTTGCCTCTCTCAGTCTGGAGTACATTACTTCCAGGCTTCTTCAAGTAACTAGTTACAGAAACGAGTGACTTGCAAATCTGATTTCTTATGTAATATGGACAAGTAATCAGATTACTTTTCAGGGCAAAAAGTAATGGAGATTACTTGTTCTTACTTCCGTTGCAAACCGTGTGACATGTGCAGTTGGCAGGTGCACTTCTGTGCAAATAACTTTTCCTTAAGTATCTTACCATACTAACGGTTTCGTGATTTGAAAGCTGAAGTGCATTCTGCACACCCTTTCCTTGTGTTTGCCTGCGATACCGTGTCCTCCACCTCACTCAATAGCAGCTGTGTTTCTGACTGAGTAGACGGAAGCAGATAATGAATTGAAAGTTATTGCAACAAAGCTCTTTTACAATTACAAGGTTCCACAATGAATCAACGGGGAACCCCAGTCAAACGGGTTCCCCTAAAGGTTGTGAGATTCTTGACAGTATGTTATAGACTCAACCCAGGCAACCCTACCCATACACATGTATTGGAAAAGATGAGGAAATGCAGAAAGACAGGCACCACATTAAATGTGTCTGAATATAACACCAATCCATTGCATTGCCACTGTAGACGATTTGGGAAGGGTATAGTTAGGGTATGTGGTTCTGTTCTACCAAAGACATCCTCGTCCCATTGCAGCTGCCCTGTGCTTGTGCTACAATGCCCCTCAGTACAGGACCATTGTCATTGTAGAGCTATTGCCTGCCTGGGTTGCCTTTGAAGATCCTTTGAGAAGGGTATTGTTCCCCCAGGGCCCTTGTTGACACTGTCAGCTCTGTGCACACAGCAGGGTCTGTGTATCAGGGAGGGAGAGGAGGGCGAGGGGGGAGGGGGGCGAGGAGGGGCAGGTGTATGCACACTCACACACAGACAGCCCCCGCAATTAGAGCCTCTTCAGAGATTAGGCTGTCACGGCACACCTCCCCCAACTCCCTTTCTCTGGGAGGCTGCCCCCCTCCCCTTCACCCTCTAATTACAGGTTCAGGTTTGCAGGCTAGCGGAGGTGTGTGTGTGATCTCTGTGCTGTGGAAATTCACATGATTACTAACGGCTTTATTTGTAAGAAGTGTTCGTGTGGTGTGTGTGTGTGTGTGTGTGTGTGTGTGTGTATGTGAGAGCACAGATATGTTAAGAGGAATTCTTTTTATCCAATTCATTTTCATAATAAAAAATATTGCATAATATTTCCTTATAGAACTCTCACCTTGCTTAGAGGTATAATATGGATAATATCAATTTTTGCGAAACACAGAGAGATCTGGCTTCAAATGCCTTTATCATATTCAGTGGTTCAGAGTGTTTTTCTAAACGGATCGCATTTCAGACTCTTCTATCGATTCAAGTCCAATGACAGCACGGCAGACGAATCGCACTGTTCAAAATGAGGCTGCATTGCTAAGCAGATGTGGATCAAAGGAAAGTAATTCTCTGATACCAGCTGTTAAATAAAGCTTAAAATAAACATTACACTTCTATATCAGCAGAGCACTCAGTGAGCGTTCATTGAGAGCTGTGGTTGTTTCACCCGTGAGGGAGCGACACCTTCGGGGGCTCGGCCAGGTTATCCGGCTCTCCTCATTCCGAGAGTAACTACAGAACTCTTTATCGTGCCACTATTTATATGATGAGTGGGACTCACTTAAAAAGAGGAGGGAAGTACCTATCAATGACATGGTGTCTGTAACTGTCAGTGTCTGTCTGCCTGCTTGTCAATGTGTACAGTGTTTTTATATCTGCTTAAATTAAAAAGATTTCAATCACAAAGAAAGACCTAGACCTTTACCCCACGAGGAGTCTCTGTGGCTCAATCCTACACTGGAATATACTGGCTGCCTCATTCAGCTTCCTTCTATACCAGAGTGCAGTGCACATTCCCATGCTGCATGTCCACTGTGGGAGAATGCCCCTGTTCCCAGCTCTCTCCCCACCTGCTATGTGCTTCCCTCCAGCAATCTAATTAGAGGTGCCATGCCTTCTGTCCTCCGAGAAGCCAAGAATTACTGAGGCCAAGCTTTCCCACACATCTCTATACTGCCCTGGGAAATAAACAGAAGAAAGAAAAAAAAAGCCTGCCCTGGACAGGAGGGAGCCCCCTTTCTCTTAGGGTAGAACTTCCCAGGGAGACTGAACTGCTCCCTCCCTCATTCCCTCAGTCTCTCTGCCTCAAGTCTGCCCTGGACTGGAGGGAGCCCCCTTTCTCTTAGGGTAGAACTTCCCAGGGAGACTGAACTGCTCCCTCCCTCATTCCCTCAGTCTCCCTGCCTCAAGTCTGCCCTGGACTGGAGGGAGCCCCCTTTCTCTTAGGGCAGGGCTTCCCAGGGGGTGAGGGAGGGAGTAGTTCAGTCTCCCTGCCTCAAGCCTGCCTTGGACTGCAGGGAGCAACCTTGGTTTAAGGGGACACAGAGCCTTTTTTAATGTTTACAATTTTCCAGAAATGTAATTGTTTAGCCAAGGGCCAAAAAAAACCCTGTCGACACCTTTTTATGAGGAATTAGAAGCTGCAGAATTTAGGCCAGCTTCCGTGTGATGTACTAACAGACAGAGCAGTTGTAGAGTGGCAATGAATCCAATGAAATTTAGTAACATCTGATAAAGTTGTCTAATAGAGGCTGGCCCTACGGGCGGCTGTCCAATCATTGATCCAGCCGAGCCCTCACACCACACAACTGGCTGGCCTGGACTGGACTTGACAGCCCCCCAAGGTCGAGGGTCACGGTCAGGTCAGGGGTCAGTGCCCACAGACCTGTGTTGACCCTCATTGCCCCAACAGGTATCCTGTCTGACTGACCACAGCTGACTGCTTCACCAGGAGAGTGGGAGAGTGGGAAGAGAGGGCTGGGTGACTTCATTAAGCTCTTCCAGGAAGACGATTCCAAGGCCAATGGGTCACAGACTTGGATGCAAGGCAGCTCTTTTTAGTCAATGGGGCTGAAATCAAACAAGTGGACCTTGGAGTGATGGCGTTCTGCAATGGGGACTGTCCACTCAGATCTCTTCTTGGAGTGTTAATCAAGGCGATAGCGATGATAGATTTGAAGGTGTGATACTGTTTATTATAAAACGGATGCTGCAAGCTGATTGGTTGCTGAGGGGCTTTACACTGTGCATAAATATAGTTTAATGCACAGAGGAACTTAATTTTTGTCTAATTACAGTTTGAGTCATAAATTATCAATACACAACGTATTAAACTCGCAACGGAGAGCCTGAGGAGTGTTCTATTACTATTCTATTGTGCTCGTGTTTTTCGCAAATACGAAATAACATGAAATACAACTAAATGCAACATATAACACAAAATACAATAGAAAATCATTAGAACGCAAGCTGACATTTTTAAATTGGGAGGCTTATACAAAAATTACTTTAAATAAATACTTGCAATCATAGTTTTCACGGTCCAAGGGGAAAGGGAAGCTCTGACTGTCACTTGCGCAGATGTATAATTCAAATTGCGACGGAAGAGAAGAGACGTTTGTTTCTATAACGCCTGAACCGCACAATTAAACAATGCGTGCTGCTGATGGGGACAAAATAATGAGGTGCAGATTTTGCAATTGTTGGCTGGAGTGGGAGTCGAAAGACACTGTTGTTAAGCAAAATATGGCTTGTTTGTTTGCATCTTGTATTAGTATGCTAATTCTTTGTTTAATTTCAAGTGGTGCAAACTTTGCACTGAAGCAAATGCTGTTTTGGTTTTGAATGGATTTGAATGAATGAGTCTGCGTTGCTTAGCGTTACTGAAGAACTCCGAGGTTGTTGTAAATTGGAGTCCTGTTTTAGTGCAATGGGATTGAAATACAATTCCTATCTTTTCTTTTTAATGATTGCATTTATTATGACAGCGCCACAATAGTAGAGCAGTATAAATATACTGCTGCTATTAAGAAATTATGGCAACTCAATTATTTTTCTGTGCGAGGTCTGTTTTTGTCAAAATATTTTTTTTTTCAGAAGCGGATCATTTTTAATAAAAGAATATATGTACATAGTTAAAACATAT
The DNA here is from genome assembly GCF_017654505.1 of Polyodon spathula. NCBI lineage: Eukaryota > Metazoa > Chordata > Actinopteri > Acipenseriformes > Polyodontidae > Polyodon > Polyodon spathula. The sequence goes on along the minus strand of NC_054573.1, from coordinate 3,243,094 downwards.
ACTTAGTTTTTATGTATATACATCTATTTGAGTTATTTTATTAATGTGTCTCTGTAATAAAACACATTTTTGTGGATAAAATGAAATTTGTGAGAACATTTTTTTTTATAAAAAATAAAAGAGAATTTCACAAGGCTCTAATTACGGCCCGCATTGTCAAACAGCCAACGCAGCAGTAATGATCCATGATGTGATACAGAACAGAAAAACCAGAGAACTACTTCTATGTTTTTTGGGTTTTTTTTAATCGCTCTTCCTGCAGTGATTTACAGGACAAATCTCAAACCCCAGTGCACTAGAGCGGACATTTTGAAAAGAGCTTGGAAACAGACTTATAAAGTTATAAGTGTTAAAAGTTGTCAGGATGTTAACAATGAAAAGAACAATGACAGGTATGTTATTTAAACAGTTGTAGCGACACGTGGGGAAACCCCTCTTCTTACTTTGATGGCACGCTTCTTCTTACTTTTGCACATCAGCAGAATTGTCAGGGTTCGAAACATCGGGCTGTGTGGTCCAGTGGTTAAAGAACTAAGCTTGTAACCAACAGGTCCCGGGTTCAAATCCCAGCCACTGACTCACTGTGTGTGACCCTGAGCAAGACTGCTTGCGCTCTGTCTTTGGGGTGAGATGTTGTTGTAAGTGACTTTGCCGTTGATGCATAGTCTTGCATATTGCAAAGCGCTTTGTGATGGTGGTCCACTATGAAAGGCACTATATAAAAATTATTATTATTATGCCATCCTCACCATCATAGAATGTGTGCTACATATACCTAGTAAATAATCACTTGTTAGCTAAAAACACTGCCGAGCTCAGCAGCAGATCTCTCTCATTATTTGTTTAAAAAGAAAAGCATTGGTGATGTGCATGACTGGAAGGATGGAGCACTTCCTCTATTGAGGCTCCTTCCCTGAAACTTTCTCCCCAACTCACTCCCACCCATCAGGTTGCTAGGTTACACCTAATCACAACAGCTTTCTACAAATTCAATTAATTTACTCCTTTAGCTTACTTGTGGTATCAATAGGAAGGCTATGAGGAACGATAGTGAGCTCTAATATATAAACCTGGGTTACTGAATATTGGTTGCATTCTGGTACCTTTTGCTTGTCTCATATCTTCCACACGTCTCTTTAAGAGAAGAAGGACTACAATTACCAGAATGCATTGCGATGGAGGCTAAAAAGCCTGGACTGCCCCAGGGAGCCCTGGTGAACCTGGAGGCATATGGTCACTCTACTCCTACCGCCTTTTGCATTGGACACTTATTAGATCACTTTCTCCATCAGAGAGGTAGAGAGACCAGTGAGTCCAAATCTGGAATGGGAATGAAAGGCGTGTTCACAGTTCAAACTGGTTTGATCCTTGTCTTCTGCAGATGGCACAGGCAAGACCAGTTTCAAAGCACTCTCAATCCAGTGCAACGTCTCCACCTGCCACTGGGAATGGCTTGAAAGCGGTCTGAAATCCGACTCGTTCATTTCCATCAGCAGCAGATCAAAATCTCAATTGGGCGTCTGTCTGCCTGCCTGTCTGTCTGTCTCTCCACACTGGTGGTGGAAGTGACCTAATAAGGGTCCAATGGGAAGGATGTGAGAGGCGGGTTTCTCAGACTGCAGAAAACAACATGAAGGCAGAATGTGTGAATATATTGCACTGTGAGGAAATATGGGAGGCTGGTGAATTAATTTAAACACAGCAATGATGCGCACAGGTGATCTTTGTTTGTTTATTGTATTTATCAGGGATACATACAATTATAACATAAGTGTCACTTGCCTGACACAAGCTGCAATGCATTTTCAATGTAGCCAATAGGCTAATTTCCATTGACAGTCCCGGAGCAGACATTAATGACAACTATAAAAAATCTCCATATTACTTCTACTCTAATCTATAGCAATAACCTCCTATTGAATATTTAATTAAAAATACATACGACATTAAAGTCATGAATTACCCATTACAAGTGCATAACAATCAGCAGTTTACATAATAAGGTTACAGTACAATGTGTATAATATCCATTGTTTCAATTCACATATATCCTGAATAAATGAAGGATTGAATAATTGATTATGTTTCGAACAAGCCTGAAGTTCATTACACAATATTTCAAAATCCCTTAGACTTTAATTTTTGAAGGAAGTGAGTTCCAGAATAAAATATCTCTTATTGAGAGAGCTGTTGGGGCAAATGCCGTTCCAGTTTCCAATTCCCACATACAGTGTCCTTTGTGGGACTATTGGTATCTTCAGAGAGCTTCAGAGAACTCTTGTCGGGTTGCAGTTTGGATTGGAGATTGTAGACTGCAGATGGAACTGGCTGCAGCCCCAGTTGGATACTGGGATCGAGATGAGATTGAGTTCTACAGGCTGGTTTCATGGTGCCTCTAGGTAGCCACAAGGTTTTTAATGGCTGACCTGAGAAGTGACACCGTCAGGGTTTAAAATGTGTTTAAGTGGTATTGGAATATCACAGTTAGTTCTTGCCCTTTAGATTAAGTTTGTATCCTTTTCTGTTTCAGGCATCTCATGTCTTTGGGCCTTTTCTAAACTGTTAAGGCACCCCTGACATCAGGTACACCAGAGTGGAACTAATAACATATCCCTCTATAGTGGTAGTGTTGCAGGGGGTGCAGGTTAATGGTTACACTCTGGTGTACCAACTGTGCTTAGAGAGAAAGTATGAACCTGATTTCTAATAGTTCCAGCGCCGCTGTGTTCTCTGCAGAGCCTCACTGTCCTGCACACAATACCGTCACTAAAAACAAGTAACACTACAAAAAACAACCCTATAACCTGCTAACTGTTTAAACTGACCAATTACTTTCCAGACTGACCATTTACAACCCATCGCCTTCTTGGACAGTTGCAAGTACTTCAATCTTTAGGTCTTGAAAGCATTCTTCTCCTCTTTGCTTTCCATGGCAGTTGTATTCAGTAATATATAAAGAACCATGCTCTCTGAATCCTCCATTCTCAACTCAAATACAGTGCATCTTAATAATGCTTCATCTACACAGTGTGAACGAGGTATTCAGCTCAATGCTGGCAAAGCCATGGTAGAAACTGTACTGGGCCACTAGGATTCCCCAGGTGAAAGTCAGGTCTCCTGTGCTAATCTAATAGAAAGACATCGTATTCTATATATAGGATTCTGTGTGACCTGGTTTAAGAAGCTGAGGGCCTGGGAGACAAGCGCGACTAGAATATATCTCAACTTTATCAGAAATCTGCACAGTCTTGGGTAAATAAGCACCTACCAACCGAGCCCTTGCTATAACCCCTCAGTCAATGATTGCTGTCAGGTTAGCAGAAATGTTGGAACAATAATTGTTTATTGTGATGTTATGGATTAGTCATGAAGATTTATTGTACTGAGAATGTAATTATCAGACTATCTAGGGAAGTTTCTGTTCACAAGGCTGTGAAGGAGACTACTGATTCCAATTGCAAATCTGGAACTGAAAGTGCAAAACCGCATTACTGTGTCCCGTGCTGTCGGCATCGCAGTGTTGTATTCTTAAACATATTCAGTGCTGGGACTCCCATTGCAAAGTGGTTTGATCCGTTCCTGGTTTTACTATGAGCTTTTAACCTACACACCATGGTTAATCAAGCTGGTATTAAACCATGAAATAGGACCCATTCACCCAGATCATTTCATTGATGCCCATAAGAGGAACGAACCTTACCTAGTAAAGGGATTCCCCACCCCTTATCAACGCTGAGACTCCATACTATCAGCAAATAGGGACATTTGTATAAAAAAGGCAATTGTTTTATACAGTGCTTGCTCTTATGGGAACTCCTACTAGTCAGCACATTGAGGTCAGCTCATCTCCCCTTTATTTTAATTTCTATAACCCCCCACCCCCTCCCTTCTTGAACTATTATTCCCCTTGAAAGACTCTGAACGCTAATTGTGGAAGCGAAAGGGACCTGATGCTCTATAATGACACAGTAATCGTGTCAGTGTCACAGATGGACCAGGGGGGGGAGGGGCAACATTTTACATATGGTCACATTTCTCTTTTATTAAAAAGCCCCGCTGTTAATTAGCTATCAAGATCAGAAGCATCATAATGATCCAATTAAAAAGACAGGAGCAGCTTGTCATTAGGGAAGGAGATGTTCAGTCATTCGGGCTGTATTGAGCCAGCCGCACTATTACAAAAGACTTGGTAATTATAGTCTTCGGTTGGGAGCGCCTAGTTTCTAGAGACTCAACGCTGGGATGTGTTGCTCCAGATTTTATCTCGCAGTCCATCCTGTCTTCTTGCAGGTGAAGAATGAACTCACTTGGGCATCCAAATGCTGAGATGTAGTATGTAGATATGTACTCAAAACCATTTAATGTCACTCCAGATGAAGCTTCAGACTCTTCTCATCAACACACTGTTAATGTCACAGTTGCTGTTAAAAACTGACATGATCTGACATATAAAGTAGCAAAATACAGCATCTGAATTGTCTAGGTATTGCTGTAGTTGCTATACAGAATAATACTACTACTACTAATAATAATAATAATAATAATAATAATAATAGTCTTTATTTTTATATAGCGCCCTTCATAATGGACCACCATCACAAAGCACTTTACAAGATACGAGACTAGGGTGATTGAGCTATGCATCAGCTGCAGAGTTGCTTACAACGTTTCACCCCAAAGCAGCACAAGAATGAAAATAAAGTCTCATAATGAACAGTATTGTACATGTAGAATATATTTTTCATAATTTTTATATGGAATGTTTTAAATACTCCATGCCTTAATATAGTTCTGGTATGGAGGGACCTCTGTTTCTTGTAGGGCATGAGGGAGCAGTTCAGTCTCCACGCCTCAAGCCTGCCCTGGACTGGAGGGAGCACCCTTTCTCTTAGGGGGTGAGGGAGCAGTTCAGCCTGCCGTGCACTGGAAGGAGCACCCTTTCTCTTAGGGGATGTGGGAGCAGTTTAGTTCCTAGTGACTGTGTTTGCTTTGGGACAGAGATTACACTGCTGTCCAACAAATTTCACCTCCAGGACAGGACCAGTGTGCTAGCCTTTCTAAATGATCTTCAGTGGCAATGCAGACAGACAGTGTCACTGCATTTGGTAACACCAGGGTAGCTAACAATCAAATGAAGCTGCCATTGATAGACTAGAAGTGAGAAAATTATCCTACTGTGAGCCACTACCAGACTGACAGTGCATTACCATATGAGGACTATGCTGTGCAATATTTGTTTTGCTGGTGGCGCTATGATCTGCCAGCTCAGGGTAATGCACTGGGATCAGAATGGGACCCCAGTGGGAGATTCTAAGCTCTTCTGTGTGGAACCTAGCTCCTCACCGGGCTCAGACAATGTTAATTCTGGCTCCTAATTGCAGTGTTTAGATCAGAAGCAAGGCAAGAACTTGAGAAAGTGAGAGTCAGGAAGCTGCCTTGTATCCCTATTGTTCGAGAGAGCTGGGGAGGAATTACAAGAACAAAAAGCACATCTCCCCCCTGAGAGACCTTCTCACTGCAAGCTGAGCCCCCTCATCCACCCCCATACCACACTGCCACTCACTGGAGGGTCTTCTTCTGTTTCACAAACAGCAAAACTAGATTACGTCATTGCATTTGAATACAATGGTAATGTTTATAGCTTTGTAATATATTATACACTGTAATGAAAATTATTAGTTTTAATATCCATAAGGTAATGATTTTAATATGTTTGAAGGAGTGGGTATTGGTATTTATATTTATAATTATAATACAGTAAAGCAAGTCTGGGATTTTGTTTTCTATGAACTCATTTATTATTCTTGTTGTATTTATTGTACTGTGCTGTTTGTATGTGTTGGTGGTAGCACTGAGCACCTGTGGGCTCTCCTCGACTGATTCCTGAGAAAGCCTCCTAGTAAACCCACTTCCCCGGACTCCCTCATACAGACTGCGCCAGGAATGGGGCCCAGACCCCGGTGATCTCACCCACACAGTGAGACAAAGGGCTGCACCTCACAGTATTAACACCACTCATCTTTTGCATGAATAAGCAAGCGTTCTTGCAAACCTGGTCGAGTGTATCTTTATGTCAAGTCTCCCTATCCTCGTTATAAGGCGGAACACAACTCTATCTGTGAAGGCGTTCTCTTCCTACGCCAATAGTAGGCTATGTACTTAATTTTCTTTATGGTTTGTATTTTTTGTAAGTAAAGTCCTTCCTTATTTCAGGATTCGATAATTAACTAATTTGGTTAATTCAAGCTATTTGAATAAATTGTCAAGTTTTGTACTTTACTGTTTTAGATGTCTTCTCCAATGCAGTGGTGCACGTGTTTTTCGCACTGCTGGCGCAAGTTCTCCTGTACTAAAATATCTTAGATTTTTTAGTGATTAACAGATAGTTGAGTTTAAATTACTATAGGAATAGATTTTATGAAATAGTATCCAAGGAGAAAAGTGATCTATAAACTGATCACTCACTATTTAATTAGCTACAGCGTTTCGGATTCCGAGTTCTTCGGAGAGCATAGCCAGACTGATGGTGTGTTTAGCTGTCTGAAGAAGGCGGACTATGAAACGTGGTAGCTAATTATTAGAATACTGTGCCGTTAATTAATTAACTTTTCGTGTTCATTAAGAATCTCTAGTGATCCTGATTCTCCCTGAGTATACAGCTGCTGCTTTTTCATTTTTTAAATCCTCCCTCTGTCTCAAAAACAGAAGTAAAGTCATTGCACTGGGCTGGATCAGAGTGCGTGGACAACGCGGCCTTCTTCAGCTGAAATTAAATGCAGCGCAACAGGTGTTGAATTTCAGATTGCAATTTGCATGTCAAAAGTGGCTAAATATTTCATTTTAAAGAAATCTGCTTTGGCTTTTAATTCTCAAAGAGTTGTTTTTTGCAATTATCAATGCTCTGGAACATATTGCAGATGGATTTGATGAGATTTCAGATAATTTGGCAATTACAATCCCTCGGATGATAGAGATTTACAGTTGAATAGACTTTGACTGTATGCATTTGATGGGTATGTATTTGTATGATTTAACTTTGACGCAATTACATGTAATTATTCATAAAAAGAGAAATGAATGAATCTGGACTGTCAGAAAAAAAGCAACAATCACGTTGTTCTATGGTACTGAATTTGAAAAAATAGTAAATGCTCTGGTCAAATTATGCACAGTCAGCATGGTTTGTAAAGTGAAATAAATTAAAACATCTTTATTAAGTTCCTTAAAACAACAGTATATTCAATCTACGCAACACAAATAAAAAAAAACATTTTAAAAAATCCCTTAAACAATATAATGGACATTGAAAACACCCACATTTTTCAAATTAAAAAAAAAAAAATGTTTTTTTTATTTATTTATTTTTTTTATTTTAAATAAGCACGTTACAAAATATACCCACATCTCCAAAAAAAAAAAAAAAAAAAAAAAAAAAAAAAAAACACACAGCCCGTATTATTATTATTATTATTATTATTATTATTATTATTATTATTATTATTATTATTAGTTATAAGCAATGAAGCTTCTACAAATTCCATTTACAGACATCGTTTTAGGTAAACTTTCTTTTTTAAACATTACGAAGGACATTTACAAATGCATAGACTGAAGAGCGGCAAAAATATTAGTAACAAACATGTTTATATGTTTTAAAAGTATTTACTAAGCTAGACTAGGAAAATACATCTGCAAAAGCACACCAATCGAGTCAAGTAAAATAACTGTAAGGGGCGGGGCTTGTCACTAGCTCCACCCCCATGTTTTCAGATTTATGAATGGAATGGTACAGTGCTTATACATTCAAATCTGCATTGAACATCACGGGTGTCTATAGTAAAGCGACGTCTTTAATGGAACCCTGGGCATATACAGTCTGCAAAAACCATCTGCATAATAAATATTTGGGGGTTTTACTGTTAAATAAAATATGGTTAAGTATTTTATAAAACGTGTTGAAGTTACACACAGAAATCTGGTGGGATCGAGTTCAATTTAAAGAAGACAATAATCTCATTAAATCTCAGCTAATATTAATTACTGTATTTTGTAGGTGTTAGGTCCGAAAGAAACACACCTTATGGGAAACGTGCAACTTGAATTTCCTTTCAAGAGGTTGCAGAAAGGAACAGAGACCTTGAGAATAAGAGGATCAAAGAAAAAGCAGTGATTGGGTGAGAATGAGAGCCAGAGGATTCTGGGAGTTTGAGTTCTTTCAAAATGCATCAGTAACTATTAAAACACTCAATGGTGCTTGAATTTAGAAATGCTAAATAACACATAGTCAATTCAATGAGAAACGTTTCCACTGGAAGTCTTTCTCAGTGTCTTCAATGTAAATTCAGTGACAAATGTTTCATCAGACTACACAACAAAGAGAGCAGGTTGCTAACTAATGAAATTACATTTGGGGAAGCAGAAATCAGGCATTATGTAACCCTTCTCTCTGTCACAGCAGGCTTGCCCTGTAACGATCTCCTTCCTCTTGTGTGCTAGCGTTCAGTGCTGGGGTTCCTAGCCTGGCTGTGCTGCTGCTCCTGTCGAATCTCACAGGGGGCAGTGCCACTGCTATCCGTCGTGGCTTCCTCATTGGCATGGCGTTTCTTCATGTGCTTCTCCAGCGTGGAGTAGACAGAGAAGGGCACGTGGCACACCTGGCACGTGAAGGCAGCCTTGCCCCCGTGGGGCGCGTGGGTCTTCATGTGGCGTGTCAGCTTGCTGCTCTGGGCGCAGGCGTAGGAGCACAGTGTGCAGTGGTAGGGCCGCTCCCCGGTGTGGCTCCTCCTGTGCACCGTCAGGTTGCTGCTGTTTTTGAAGCGCTTCCCGCAGAACTCGCAGGTATCCGCGCGCTTCCCCCCGCCGCCACCAGCGGTCTGCTTCGGGGTGCAGTTCCCGCTGGCAATCCCGCTCTCCGAAGACAGGGCCTCCTCCGAGCTGTCTTCCGTCAGGACGCGCGAGTCGCCGTTGTTTCCCGGAGAGTTCTCAAGGGAGTGTTCGGAAGCATTCCCGAATGGGGAGGCCCTCCTGGAATCCGGAGTGGGATCCTTGGTGTCCGATATGCTGTTTATGGACCCGTTGTACCCGGACAGCCACTGGGAATACAAACTATTCTGGTAGACTGGTGGTAGCGGTGGGATCCCACTGGTCTCCTCCTCCTGCTCCAGTTTGATCCTCCGGTTGAGGAAGCTCAGCAGGCCTTGCTTGCCCGGAGAGGCCTGGGTCAGTGCCAGGGAGGACAGCAGGCTCTTGTTGGCCAGCTCCTGGAGATCAGTGTCTGAGGGGAGCTGTCCCGCAGCTAGGTCTTCAGCCTCCTGTTCCTCAATGCTCGGATACAGGTCCTTGAGCTTTCTCATCCGTGCAGGGACACGTGCACACAGGCTGCTCCCTGGCCAATGGTTCTTTTTCTCCGGCAGCTTCTCGGAAACCTCTGCCTGCAGAACAAACTCCTGGCCCTCGCTTTCATGCGATTTCTTTGCCGCGTCGGGCTTGGTCTTGTCAGCTCCCTGGTATCCCTCGTACTCTTTGGCCCTCGCCTTGAGCGCTGAGGCCTCCCCCAGGCAGCTCTCCCAGGCCTGGGGCCCGATCTCGAGTCGGTGGGTTTTCATGTGGCGCTTCAGCTTGCTGGACTGGGTGCAGGCGTGGTCACAGAAGGGGCAGTGGTACGGTTTCTCCCCAGTGTGGCTCCGGCGGTGCACCACCAGGTTGCTTAACGACTTGAAGGTCTTGCCGCAGAACTCGCAGGACTTAGCTCTCCCCCCGGCTGGCGGGGTGCCCTCGCAGGGGGGCTGGGTGGTCTGGAGGAAGGGAGAGCCACCCCGCCCCGGGGAAGGGGGCTCTGCAGACACAACGTTCCCAGCCAGCTCTCGAAGCCGGGCTGAAAAGTTGAGGGCCTGGTCCTGCCCGGGGCTGTCGAATCGATCCGACAAGCCGTTTTCAGGCTGGGGGTAGGGCTGCATTTCGGGGCGGATCTCGGGGTACAGGTAGTTGATTTGGTGGGGCAGGCTCTGTCGAGGAGGGGGCGTGAAGGAGGGAGAGAAGGAGTCTGTTTTTTGGAGGCTGGCTAGGCGCTGCTGATGTATCTTCTCTCTCAGGGAGCTCAGGGGCCCTGACTCTCTGTCCCTGGGAGGACAGCCTTTCAGGGGGTCGTCCTCCAGGTAGATGCTGAGGCCGTGCGTGCTCTGAGCATGCTGCAGCAGGAACCACGCGCTGGGGAACAGCTCCTTGCATGACTGGCAGATATAGCACGATGGCTCACCTTCATCTGCAAATAACAAAGCAAGGAAGGGGTTCATTGAAGTGTTTCAATGGATTTATTAGTGACAAATACAGCCTGCACTGCTATTCACCAAAATGCACTTCACACTTGTTCTAGGATCTGTAATAGTGTTGACATACTTCAAATTATAAAAGGACAGCTTTTTTTGCTGCCCCCTTCCCTGTGTATATTGTTTTCAATCATTCTGAATGCAGGCAATCATTTTCAATGTTGAAGTGTGTAAGGTGTTTTGATTGCAAGTCCAGGAGCTCCTCTTCAGTGCAGGTTGTTGGCTGAATGTAATGTAGGCTGGTGTCTCTATACTGGCAAACTGAGATTAATGCACCCTAACACAGACTAATTAAAAAGGAATTCTGGACTAATTGCAACAACAATACGCATAACTGCAATAAAAATGACAGCCAATAATCAAAACAATGAATCTACAGTTCTATATGCATTGTTTTTATTATTTAATGCCAGGTGCCAAAAGGATTCTTTTGACATTTGCATAGCTATTGAATGAATGTTACAGGGATTGCTCAACACCAGTTTACTGCAAAGGAACCTAATCAGAGCTAATCCACTTTTAATCCTAACTTATCATGTGCAAAACCATCCAGAATGTATACAGGTTTGGCGCAGGGTCATAATAAATTAAACACCTTGATCAAGACTATAGAAAACACAAATATCTCTGCCTTGTGATTAAGCAAATCAAAATCCCTATACAGAAAAGAGAGCAGCATGCCCCTAGTGGTCGCTTTGCAAACTACTTCAATGGAGAAATATTTGCTGGAAAATAATAATCAACAATGCAGAATGGCTGAGAATAAGGACAACAGGATATCAAACAGGGAGAAATGAAATTGAATGACAATGTACATAATACGATCCCGTTCCAGAAAGAGTTCACGTTTTAAACCAACACCCTTCCTAGGATCGAGGTAAAGCTCATTTCAATTCTGTAGCACAGTGTTAATCACATCAGAGGGTCTTTCTGGAAATCAGAAACTATAAATGCTAAACAATTCCCTCTGATTGAGACAGTGATTTTTTGGAAGAGACTGGCGCGTTCCAAAAGCCCATCCCACAGAAACCCACAGCGCTACAATCTGGAAAAGATTTCACTGGAAAGTGAAAAAAAAAAAAAAAAAAAAAAAAAAAAAAAAACAGTGTATTTTTAAATGTTCCCTATTTTCTGCAGCCGGGGTGCTACAAACCAATTAAAGCTGCAAATTGCTAATTAGTTTAACGAGGAAATGAAGGCTTTATGCAAATCAGGTCTTAGTCAGCTCCCTTGACATATGAAGCACTTTTGCATTAATTAAAAATCGTCCTAAATGAAAAGATAAATCAACAGAAAAAACAACAACCACGCGCTTTCAGTGTTGGAGCAGATTCGTCACTGTCTTTGAAGCAGGGGGAAAGTGACAGAAGGTTTCTAAGTAAAGAGATGGACGAATGTTTCTCACTAAGTGTTGCTGGGTGAATGATTGTGTGCTTTAGCAGTGCAGTACTGCATTCAGACAACCACCCCACCAATCCACCTACTCAAGAACACTCAAATGCTGTACTCCTACCAAAAAGGGTGTCGGCTGTTTTTGCAACAGAATTAGCTGACGACAGTGAAAACTGCTTAGCAGAATCGGTGCTTAATTCAACGCGTCTCAGATTGTGATCAAAATTGTCATTGTTTTATTGAATCATCTTATAAAACTTGACCACTCCTTGATTTGTTTTCCTCCAAGCCATTTTGTAATTCTAGCTAACCAGCAATAAAGAAATGCAAAGAAATGCCCTGTGATTGAGGTCTATCAATACCTGCTTCAAAGAATAACCTCACACCAGACCAAAGAGATGCCCCCAATTCTGGCCTAATCGACTATTTGGTGCTCCCCAAAACTATGCCATACACCCACTGCACACAGTGTGACCTACAGCACCAGGAAGCAATAGAAGGGGGCTGTGATTAGGTTAATGGTTAAGAAGTCATCATATTTTAAGCCTCGATTAGAATTCACTCACCAACACAAAACATGCCTCTTAACACAGCTGGATATGAAATGCATTGTGTTCAATCTTTTCTTTTCCTGTTTCATTACTTCTTCAAAAGAATCGAACTGAATCAACCAGATAACAGAAAGCGCTAAATTGCCTGCTGTTTTGAATCAAAGATCGAAGACAAAGGCATACAAAGTTTTTACTTAAAGCTGTCCTGCAGGAAGAATGAGTAGACGTGTATATCTGCCTGCTGGTAGAGAGCTGTGCTGAATATCAGATCTGAAACCTGTTTCAATACCCTGGAGGGGCTGGCCGCGCCATGGAAATCCTCAATACTTTACTGATCTTTCTCTTTTCTCTTTCTGTTTCACCTCAAGTAGCAGCTGAATATTAAGCAGGGGCAAGAAACGCTAATTAAAAATGCAGATTGGCTGGTGTTAATGAGAGAGCCGGAGCTCCACTGGGAACTGACTCCTTACAGAGAGAGAGAGACCGCAGAGGAGAGACACTGTGGAAGAGAGGAGAGGACAGAGACTTTTGCTAAAGTTTTAGTTTCACTTTGATCCAGACGGTCAACTGCAACTCTATAAATCCACTTCCTGTTCCTGGGTCTTATGATCCCCGCATGCTGAGAATAACGGAATCCTGCTGCACAGGAAGTCAATCTGTTGGGGTAAGAGTCAAAGTGACAAGAAACTGAACTAACCCTGCTGTGTTGCAGGGGAGTGGGGCTGATTGTGAACGCCTTGTTCATGAGTCTGGATCCTGTTTCGGAGAGCCTGTTAGTCACGCTGGCTGCGGCTGCCTGTGCTGCAGGCACTGGGAACATGCCTCAAATACAGAGTGCTGCTTCCACATGGAGGAGCGGGCCCTGTTCAAACCCTCAAGGCACAGAGCTGGGCTGCCAAGCCAGCAGAGAGAACTGTTACTGATTGCATTGTACAGAGGCGGCTTCACACTGGGACAGCATCCCGGAGGCAGTCTGCTTTATTGCACTCCTCCATGGGAGCTGTGGACTTTATCACATGTTCACAGTCCAGTTTGTTTACATTCCCCCTGGGTTTTAGCAGTAGGGACGCAAGCTCCCATGCATTTAAATCTGCTTAAGAGGGATGAGATAGGTGGTTAAAAACTGAGGGGAGAGGGGAAGAAAAGTGATAGATGGGTTAGAGAGGGTTAAAAGAGGAAAATAAGAGGGGAAAGATATAGAGAGAGGGGATAGGGGAGGGGAGAGAATTGTGAGGGGGTGTGGAGAGGGTTTAGAAGGGAGGGATAGAGGGAGAGAAAGGCCATAGGAACCGCACAGCCTGACTCAAGGAGCTGGAGATAATCAAAGCTAATTAAAAATGGAAATGCAGTCAGTGTTAACGAGGGACACAAGCCCAGCACTCCTGCGAGAGAGCGATAATTACCCGGAGACGAATATTAATGAGGAGACAAGACCTGCAAGAATCCTCCGGCACTCTCTCTAATTAATCAAAAATAACCATTAACCCTTCCACTGCCCCACACCAGCCTGCTCACCCAGAACCTCTCAGCACACAGACTCTCGGGGCACACAGACTCTCGGGGCAACAGTGCCTTCATCTGTGGCACACCAGAGTCATGATGGACTCCAATGAGATCAACACGACTAATTCCAGGGCTTAAACAAATGTGCTACACAGATAGGTTGAAGGAACTGAATCTGAGGTCTTCTTTACACTGAGAGTGGTGAGGGAATGGAATAGATTACCTGGCCATGCTACTGAAAGCATGGACATCTTTTCAAGTGTTTTAACAAATGTCCTTTCATTTTAAAGCCTGCTGTCTGGTACTACTCTAGGTTAGAGGTTTTGGTTTGCAAGCCATGCCTTCGGTCTATGGTGAAACTGACCACACCCGTTCACCGGCTTCTTTCCTGTCAAATAACCAATCAGCTGTTGATTGACTGCCTGGCCTCGGTTAGAGTGCAGCTGCTTTAGACCTTGTTCCTTCTTACAAAGCGCTAGGCGCCTTCCTTTTAGTTTCTGTTCATCAGAAAAGAGAAGCTTCAACTGGGCACTTCCCCTGTCCCCGTGCCACAGGCTCTGCCAGCTTCAGGCCCATAGAGCATGAAACTGCAGTGACTGGTCTCACAGACCCTGATTAGCACTGATCTGGGGCTTGTGTAACTGGGGGTAAGGTCAGTTTCAATGCCCAATGCTTCACATGCTTTGGGTACTGCAGTAAACCTGGCCCAAATAGAAACTGCACTGGCCTACAGGGAATGTTTGATCAGATTTAGGAGGCAGCCAGATTTGCAGTGTAACAGTTACAGTGTAAACCCAGACTCTTCTGAAATACCTCACACAGCTTTCTGACTGGGGGCCCCTTATCTGGATCTGGAATAAAATCATTACTGAGTACCTGTGCTCTATCATGCTTCCCTGCATCCTATCATGCTTCCTTGTGCTCTATCATGCTGCCCCGTGCTCTATCATGCTGCCCTGTGCTCTATCATTCTGTGCTATGCTCTATCATGCTGCCCCGTGCTCTATCATGCTGCCCTGTGCTCTATCATTCTGTGCTATGCTCTATCATGCTGCCCCGTGCTCTATCATGCTGCCCTGTGCTTTATCATTCTGTGCTATGCTCTATCAAGCTGCTCCGTGCTCTATCATGCTGCCCTGTGCTCTATCATGCTGTGCTGTGCTCTATCATGCTGCGCTATGCTCTATCATGCTGCCCTGTGCTCTATCATGCTGTGCTATGCTCTATCAAACTGCTCCGTGCTCTATCATGCTGCCCTGTGCTCTATCATGCTGCCCTGTGCTCTATCATGCTGTGCTATGCTCTATCATGCTGCCCTGTGCTCTATCATGCTGCCCTGTGCTCTATCATGCTGCGCTGTGCTCTATCATGCTGCGCTGTGCTCTATCATGCTGCCCTGTGCTCTATCATGCTGCCCTGTGCTCTATCATGCTGTGCTGTGCTCTATCATGCTGCCCCGTGCTCTATCATGCTGCCCTGTGCTCTATCATGCTGCCCTGTGCTCTATCATGCTGCGCTGTGCTCTATCATGCTGTGCTGTGCTCTATCATGCTGCCCTGTGCTCTATCATGCTGTGCTGTGCTCTATCATGCTGCCCTGTGCTCTATCATGCTGTGCTGTATCATGCTGTGCTATGGTCTATCATGCTGCCCCGTGCTCTATCATGCTGCCCCGTGCTCTATCATGCTGCCCTGTGCTCTATCATGCTGTGCTGTGCTCTATCATGCTGCCCCGTGCTCTATCATGCTGCCCTGTGCTCTATCATGCTGTGCTGTGCTCTATCATGCTGCCCTGTGCTCTATCATGCTGTGCTGTGCTCTATCATGCTGCCCTGTGCTCTATCATGCTGCCCTGTGCTCTATCATGCTGCCCTGTGCTCTATCATGCTGTGCTATGCTCTATCATGCTGCCCCGTGCTCTATCATGCTGCCCTGTGCTCTATCATGCTGCCCTGTGCTCTATCATGCTGTGCTGTGCTCTATCATGCTGCGCTATGCTCTATCATGCTGCCCCGTGCTCTATCATGCTGCCCCGTGCTCTATCATGCTGTGCTATGCTCTATCGTGTTGCCCTGTGCCTGTGCTGTGGTATGGGTGCGCTCCCTGTGCTATGAGAAGAGAGCACACCAGTGATATCCCCTGCACAGCTCCTGCTCTTGGGTTTCTTCTCCGCTTCAATAACAGCAGCTCTCTGCTGCAGCAGGTGTTGTTCTCTAACTAGACAATCACCCAGAGACTTGGCCATTTAGTTCCTCCTCGGGTATAATTATCCTTCAGGTTTCACACAAGACCCCCTCACCCCCCCACCCCTCACTTCCGACAGCCAGGCCCTTGCTCAGCCCCCTCCCCAGGGAGTCTTCTCAATGTCTCCGCACACAATAAATCTAATAGAGAGTACAGCCAACCAAGCCCCTTCCTCAAGCCTTATTTGCTGGCAACATTGTACCCGTTGAAGAGATCGGGCATTTGATTACGTGCTTAAACTGCTGCTTCCTCTGCTGTAGGTCAGTGATACACTAGTGAGACTGACCTACAGCTGGTGAATGGGTACCAGGAAGCAACTTCGAAAGTATTGTGTGGTACTCAAAGAATTGCATTTAAATCAAATAAACTGGCAAAACACACTGCTTCAGCTGCGTGCTGGCTATGTTATTCATTCCACACACTCAGCATGCCGGTCTATAACTAGCATGTTAATAAATCTGTGTTGTCATGTCATGCATGTGTTCCCTTTACAGCAATCCGTTGTGTATCTGCCCTCCACATATCCGCCACGATCAATCTCTTCAGCATCGTTAGTTTATTATTGATCAGAGAAGATTCGTTCAGAGATTGTAGATCCCACCAAAGTTTTTGTACGCTCTGCTGTATGTGCTCTCTGATGAATGGGCGTACTAAATCATTCAGAAGTCGCACTGCAATAAAACCAGCACACTATAAAGGCATGCATTTATAAACCTGTGTTCGTTTTCAAACTTCAAATCCGCATTTTACAAACTGTATTGCATTAATTATATTGTGTAACATTTTCAGATCCTGCTCGCCTGCGGGGGGCGTATCAGCTTCAACCTGTCTCGATCTCCTGCCTGTCACTCAGCAGTGAACGCACGCACCCACGCGGCAGACGCCTAGCCTGTCACAAGCATTAATACCCTGTATCTTTCTAAACAAGGGATTTAGGGGAGCTCCCTAATAAAAGCTGAATCTCAAAACAACAATTGTGTGAATATAGTAATTGTTACAGCTGTGCAGAATGGTATTTAAAACAGGATTTAGTTACTGTATTGAATCCCGTCCTAGCGGCTGATGGGTTAATAACACTGACCCTCTGCACTGCACAGCTTGCTCTTCAGTTGGTGGTAAGTCTCTGAACCGCAAGGTTAGAGTCCAGCCTTCGCCTCTCCATTCAATGAGCCGAGATCTCAGTTCTTTTCTATAATGAGGTTGGTCATGGGCACTCAAAGGGTTAACAGCGCACTGTATAAATCTCCACTTGTCAGTAAATTTAATTAGGGACAGGTATAAGCTCGTTAGGGCTTCCCTGAAGAGGGATCAAGTTACAGTTTGCACAGCAAAAACACAAACACAGGTGCAGGAGGGCTGTGCAAGGTGGGTTACACCTACCCGCCTGTCACCTCTGAAGAGGCCAATATAACGTCCAGCTCACAAGTGAAAGAAGTCTGATCAGTGGGCTAACTGCCAGCATGCACAACATGCACTGTCAGAGGCATGGAGACTGAACTGCTCCCTCCTTCACCCCCTCAGAGAATGGGCGCCCGCTCCAGTCCAGATCGGCTTCAGGCACGCAGACTGCGCACAGCAACGGGAGGACCCTCAGCCCTGTAACGGAGAGGCATGTGCTGTGCAGGGTGAGGTCTGAGAGCAGGCAGTTGGAATGAGGAAGGAAGCTCTGTAACCTGCCTCACAGCTCAGTGATTTTTCTCTGAAGTGTTTCCCCTTTAGGTGTGCTGGTTTCCTCTTCGTGAGTTGAGATTGTACCGCTTGAGAAGCCACCAGCGAGGCGGCTTGTTCCTCTTCTCGCTTCCTCTTCTGCTCTTGGATCTATAGATTAACTCTCGAGGGGTGCCTGTCTCTTTCAGGTGGCAAAGTAGACTTGCCTTTCTTGCCTTATAAAAGGCGTAGAAAAGCAATAAGCCACAGTATAAACAACGGGGCTCCTCTTCCTAGCAAACCACTCCCCACCAGTAATAATAACAACAATAGCATATTTATATAGTGCCTTTCATAGTGGACCACCATCACAAAGAGCTGTACTGTGCATTATATGGAGAGTCATGTACAATAGAACATTGATTTAACATCTTATCCACAGGACGAACCACAAGGAGGTGAAGTGACTTGCTCAGGGTTACACAGGAAGTCAGTCAGCGGTAGGATTTGAACCAGGGACCTTCTGGTTACAAACCCATTATTTTAACCACTGGACCACACTGCCTTCTATAAGTTGTGGGATCTCATCTAATAGAATGAAATAAAGTTTTTTATGTTTAAGATACTTGACCTGCTAGACTACCATGCGTCTCTAACTGTGTATCCTTCCTTCTGTTCTAAATTTACTTTTACTTCATGGTAAAGCACAGGTAAGCGCTGTAGAGAGGTATGGTAAAGCACAGGTAAGCGCTGTAGAGAGGTATGGTAAAGCACAGGTAAGCGCAGGTAAGCGCTGTAGAGAGGTATGGTAAAGCACAGGTAAGCGCTGTAGAGAGGTATGGTAAAGCACAGGTAAGCGCTGTAGAGAGGTATGGTAAAGCACAGGTAAGCGCTGTAGAGAGGTATGGTAAAGCACAGGTAAGCCGCTGTAGAGAGGTATGGTAAAGCACAGGTAAGAGAGGTATGGTAAAGCACAGGTAAGCGCTGTAGAGAGGTATGGTAAAGCACAGGTAAGCGCTGTAGAGAGGTATGGTAAAGCACAGGTAAGCGCTGTAGAGAGGTATGGTAAAGCACAGGTAAGCGCAGGAGGTAAAGCGCCCTATAGCCATGGCACACAGGGCACTCCCGAGTGCCGCGCAGGATGCGCCCTATAGCCTGGAGATCGCAGGTTCGAATCCAGGTTATGTCATTGCCAATAGTGGCTGGGGGTTCCTAGAGGGTGGCACACAATTGGCAGAGCGTAGCCCGGGTAGGGAGGGCTTAGGTTGGCAGGGCAATCCACGGTTTACCGCGCACCAGCGCCCCACTGTGGCCGATAGGGCGCCTGCGGGTCTGCAGTGGAGCCATTCAGATCTGTGTTGTCCTCCGGCGCTATAGGTCTGGTGGCCTCGCTGTGGAGCTGCAGTGCGAAAAATGACGGGTTGGTAGGAGTCGCCAAGGGGTTGCAGCGGTGAACCGGGATAAAAATAATAATTGGGCACTCGCAACACATGCAATTTCACTGTGGTAAACATTCAGAAGAGCTGCAGGGGTCCTATTAACTGTAACACAGGAAGGAAGTGACTAACAGAGAAATTGGTTATGTCCAATTCGTTGATAGCTCACCTTCCACGGAGTTCTCCTGCTTCACCGATATTCCATTCTCCCCAGGCCTGCTCCACTCGCACAGTCTAGAAGCAACCTGGACCGCTGGCTCCATAGGAGAACGACTAAATGTCCTATTGGGCGGGGAGGGAGGGCTGTGTCCCAAAAGCTCCGCCTCTTTGAGGCAGGTCCCGCCCTGGCACCGCCCCTTCTTGTGCTCGATAAAGACCAGGATGTGCGCCAGGGGGAAGCTGTGGCGACACTGTCCACAGGTCAGGAGGTCACGGTCGCTGGGGACCTCCCCCGGCAGGACGCCCTTCTTCTCAAGAGAGGGCAGGGTCACTTCCTTCAGCTCAGTCTCACCTGAAAGATTTTCAATACAAAGTTTATGACCCCACCAATCTTCAATTCCACAAGACTTACCTGCTGGGCACTTCCATTCATTATATAGGTCTCACACGAGCAGTGTTGAAAGAAATACATGTTTTTTCATTTTAAAACAGGCTACCTGGTTTGACGCTAGGTTAAAGCATCCATGAATATTAAACATTCAACAGTGATACATTTAGAAATCAATAACAAAAAGTTTCATAGAGAAAGACAGTGTGCTTCAGATAGGGTTGCACTTGGTCAGTCCCCCGCCCCTTCAATGGCTTCTTTGCTGTCATTGCTCAACCATCTGCTTCCCCTATTGGCTGACGTCACTTTCAATTATGCTGAGAACCAATAGACACAGCCGATGTGAAATCATCTAGGAAGTACAAGCGTAACAGATTTCCTGAGAGCAAGAAACTAGAAACTAAGAACTTTCTTTAACCTATAATAGAGTAGGTGGGGCTGGAAAATATCCACTATCACATGATCTGAATAGAATGAGGAAACTGTATAGTCCAGCAGTCACAGTGAGCAGGGTTAGCTGTATAGTCCAGCAGTCACAGTGAGCAGGGTTAGCTGTATAGCCCAGTCACAGTGAGCAGGGTTAGCTGTATAGCCCAGTCACAGTGAGCAGGCTTAGCTGTATCGATTTGCTCTTCGGTGTTTAAACCCTTCATGCATGCCACCAAGACAAAGGCTGTTTGCAGCTCAGTTTCACGCAGCATCAGGAATGAAGTTCTTGACAGCTCAGCACAGCCTCTTTCACGGGCTCATTTGCATAGCGCCCCCAGCAGTATCTGGGCCATTTCCTCCTGTTAGACCAGGCAATTTGCTGCCGGTTTTAAGCACAGATCTTAGGAAGCAGCAAAACCCCAACCAGTTAGTAAGAAGCACAGGCTAATGGGCAAGGAAGATGACATGGGTTCAACTGAACAGAGTGGAAGAGCTGAGTAACAGGTTTAAATCTGTCACAGAATTTCTCAAGTGTCTCTAAATAAAGGAGGTGTTGAGAAAGCAACATCTCTGCCTGTGTGTACGAGCCTCTGAACTGTAAAATGTGGTGAAAGCAAAGGGTCCTGTCTTGAATGGTGATGCATTTAGATTCACTGTTTAAAATAAATAGGCTGCTATATGTGCAGTCAGTTGTTCAAACCTGAAGCAGAAGACATCATTACACTTTTGAGAAAGGTTGTCAAATTAACAGAAACTAGACTGTTTTTTGTTTTGTTTTGTTTTTTCAGGAACACCTTTAAAATGCAAGCAAGTTAGCACGAGCGAATGTGAACAACTGTGAGAGGTATACAGCTAGTCAAGGGTTAAAAATACATGAATCTAGCTATCTATGTGTTAAAAGTGTTAAAAGGTTGGTCTGCTAGACGAAAAAGTGTCAGGTTTTATGGTTTACAGCTCTGGTGCATTTGAGTGTTCAAAATGAATGTGAAAGCAACTTGCTGTACTGCTTTTTACCTGTCTATGTATCTGTATGTATGTCTATCTCTCCAGCAATCTGTCTATTGATTCATCTGTTTCTAGCTATCAATCTGCTTGATCAATATCTATAGCATTGTTTTTCTATTTATCTGTCTATTGGTTACCATTATTTACACCAGTCCACATAAGTGCAGAATTTTAAATCAATTCATGATTATCTTATTGAATATGCATTCTATAATAAATTCTAATTTTGGTTTACTTTTCAATCTGCCCAAAAACTTAATTTAAAATGTCATCAAATTACACCGCATAGAACTATTTGGCATTCTAGAATTCCAGGATTCATGTTTCAAACCAAAATACGATTTATTTAGAAGCCCCTGTTTGCACATGTAGACGCAGACACTAAAAACAGTAACAGGATGTTCTGGGAATTTTATGCTTTTGGTGATAAATACACGGGGGGGGGGGGGGGGGGGGATATAAAATGATCAAGAAAGTGCAACACTATTTGATATCAGATACCGTGTTTTAAAATAAAAAATTAAAAAAAGATGTTTGCACGCGTGCTGATTCAAAACTGCAACCTTTGACTTTTCATTCCTCTCTCAGTGTGTTCTGTTTAGTTCTTCTCTTGGAAAAGCAAGCACGATGACTCTCCTGTTTATATTTGGTCTTTTTTGTCATTTTTTAATTGTGAAATCAATATTTTTTTTTTTTTAAATCAGGAGATGCAGCAATAAATTGATGAACCCATTATTCATAGCCATACCAACCCAACCCAACCAGAAAAGGGGCATTTTGTTGTCCAGCTGTCTCAGATTTAGCTTGAAAAATTCACCTGGGGATTTTTCAGGCCCGCTGACTCGCTAAGGTTTGTTTTGTTTTTTTATATATATTTCCCCTTTGAGCTGTGATCTGGCAAAGGACAACCTGAAGTGAAAAAGTGACCCTGACCAGAGAAATCACCCTGGGCTCAACTTCATTAGTCTTAGTCCCCCCAATGGCCATTGTAACCCCCTCTGAATTTTAATTTTTGGTATTTCTACCAAGTTTAAGATATTTTTGGATAGATGTTGATGAGATCTACAAGAATCATGCAAAACATTTTGGTATGCACTGCTTTTTGGCAGATTTTTGAAGTTGCATTTATCATGCATTCAAGCATTGCTTATGGCCACTTTGGTGAGGCTAAAGTACCTCATAGTCCTGACCGAACTGGCGTTCAATTTTGCATTGTCTGGGGTTAGATCTAGATTAAAAAGTGACAGGGTGTGCTTCCAGTGGCACTAGGCTGGAGCTGAGGGGTTATGAACTTTAGGTATTTCGTAAGTTATTTCAACCTAAACTTGGTAGAAATACTAACAATTCAAATTTCTGGTGAAAGTGAGTACTGGTATTTTTATCTGGAAAGCCCTCTTCATTACAAGTCGAACGAGGTGCTTCACATGATGGTAGCTTCGAAGTTGAGCCCAGGGTGATTTCTCTAGTCAAGGTCACTTTTTCACTTGAGGTTGACCTTTGCCAGGACACAGCTCGAAGGGGAAATAAAAAAAAAAAAAAAAACATCAGCATTTCTGAACTCAGCGGGCTTGAAAAACCCCAGGGGAATTTTTCTAGCAAAATCTGAGACGGTCGGGCAAGGGCCCTCGTTGAGTTGGCATGGCATGACCCTAATTCAGGTCATGCTTTTGTTGATAAATACATAAGGAAAAAATGGAAAAATGATCAAGGAAGTGCAATGCTACCTGAAAGCCTAGTTTGCAAAGATATTTATTTTGATGTAGAGCCAGGTATCATGTGTGTTTAAAAGCGCTGATATTCATAGCCATGGCATTTATTCAATGATCGATTCATCTTGTCATATTGTCTTGATCGCTCTCTGATTGTGTTTCTCAGATCTGTACAATTAACATGGAATTTTCCCCTTTCAAAAATAGGAGTTAAGGACTGGAGGAAACTCTTTGAACAACAGTGTTCCCACTGTGAAAGCACTTTTAGCCCCCTTAATCCAAGACAATATGTGTATTTTGCTTTTTCAGATATGATATCTATCTTGAAATAAAACTCTGAACAGCCACGATTTTAAATTCCGAAGTTCCAAACTAGGAAACAAATATGAGTGCTATTGGAACCTCTCCAGGCCCTGCTTGGAAAGTGAGAAGAAATTGATCTTATCCGGGTTTATTGACAGTAAACAAGGTGCTCCAGCAACGGTCAGACCTGTCTGTTTATATTCTGCACAGCTCCGCTCTGTCTTTGATACAGGACTGGGAGACAGCTCCCATCATTCAGAAATGAAAACTGGCGAGAAGAAGCCGGCATCGCATTGTACCACAACGCGGTGTCCTGCGCCCGGAGCGACGGGCATCGCAGAGGCCTACAGACAACTCCTTTTAAATTGCAATAAAATAAAATACTTAAAAAAAATAAAAAAAAACCCAGAAATAAATCCCATACTAAGAATAAAATACTCTTTCAATCGTATTGTCAGAGTTAACATGGACTACTGAAATAGGACACTCGCTTCTTTGTAAAATGCCCACATGAAAATTTAACATTGAAGTTACGCGTTCTTTTCACGTTTCAAGTTCTGATGAGTGATCTTTTAAAGTTTCCATGATTAAATATAAGACGTGTATTTATTAATGTATACATGCATGCATGTGTGTTTGTATTTCTTTCTTTCTTGCATGCTTGACACGTTTCTGGGCGGTTGTTAAGACAGGCAGCAGTGTACATCAGTCGCATGAATATGCAAACTGTATTTAATTCTCCAGTCACGAGTTTTAAATATTTGCTTGTAGCGTCAGATATTCCACGAGGAAAACCCAATGAACGTGCAGGTGGATCGCCCCTCATTCACTTTAGCTGAAAAAAACATTATTACTTCTGGAGTCTATGTGTTAGAAAACAAAACAAAACAAAACAAAAAAACATACCGGATTTATTAATAATAATAATAATAATAATAATAATAATAATAATAATAATAATAATAATAATAATAATAATAATAATAATAATAATATCGTTTTGTTTTTTTTTATTATTAATTTTGACCTCATGAGTAGGAAACATTACTGCAGCGAAACCCCGATATGTATTGTGGACGTGTGGATTTATTTTTGAACGTTTTGAGCCAGATCGAACATATGCAACAAAACAACAAAGTATTACTAGAAACAAGAAGAGACGCGACTATAACACATTTTTAAGGATAGGTTATCCTAAAATATAGAGGCTGTGCTGTTAGAATAAAAAGGATTGTGATTGCTTTATTGCTTCAGAAGTTTATCAAGTAAACGTGCATATCAGTCAGAGAGCCGCTAGCAGCACCAGTTATTATTGTATGCGACCAGTATGCGACCAGTGCTATTCAGGACCAGTGCAACCAGACAAGAAGTCTCTTTACATTGTAACTCTTGCAAGCATCTTTTAACCACACCGCTCCTCTATTGAGGTCGTAGTTTGATGCAAACAGGTTACTTCTATACGTGATACGTGAATATTTAAAAAAAAATCTAGTAAAATACACGCAATGCTAATTACAAAGACCACATTTCTGCTTGGCTGTTAATTACCGAATGCTAGGGGACCGAAGAATTAACCATTATATCGTGGGACCTACGCTTGTATTATTTGCAAACGTAGGGAAAACATTTTGCATAATTCAATTTTATGGAAGTTAAAAATAAGCAATATTTTTATAAACGTATCATCAGCTTTATTAAAAGCAGATCTCAGTGCTAAAATTAGCTTCGATTTATAATACATATATATATATATATATATATATATATATATATATATATATATATATATATATATATATATACACACACACACACACACACACACACACACAAACACACTCGCGATAGTGTAAATGTATATGATATATGACCAGTCACAAAGGATTTCCCATTGTGTTAGCACCATTTATCTGAAGATAGGAAGCCAGCAGCTTGCTTTGTTAATACTGCTATACTGGCACCCTACACTTAATATAAGATCATTCAAGAGAGCATGTTGAATACTAGCGTTTAGTGAACATTAACCACTAATTAATATAACTTTCTGGTAGTTTAACAAAAAAAAAAAAAAGAAAAATGTGATCGTGACAAAAATATTGACACCTTTACCTTAAAAGTCTGTAAGCATTTAATATTACAGATCAATTGAAAACCATTACACATAACGAAACAGTATTACTGAGTCAGTGGCCAGAAAAGTGGTCATTACTTCTAACATCCGTTGAAGAAGAACGTTTCTGACAAAGCGGTTGGACTCGCTTTTGAGAAAAGCACCCGTAGCAAACTCTACTACAACAAAGGAAAAGGCTACTGAACAGCATCGAAGAAATATGCAATACCAAAACCCACAAACTGAGCAAAAATCAACAAGCATCGCCGAACAAATTCAACGAAGAAGTGCTCGTCCAAAGTGTACAGCTGGTGGGACAACCGTCCGATCAGCTAAAAGCAAACAAAACAAAACCAAGAATAACAGCCAAGGACTGAAAGAAAGATTTAGAAGCATCGGACCTAACCATGCACGAAAGAACCGTGCACCGCAACACTGAAGACAGTAAAGGGGTGGTTCGATCGTTATATCTGGGTGTTTTAGCAGTTCAGAGATGGATACATTGATGCGATTGATGATCGAATGAATGCAGGCACGTCTCAAAACATTCTCCTAGGTACAATCTAAGAGGTGTATCTTCCAACACGAGGATGCAAAGCAAACGGCTAAGTCAACTCTGGGATTCTTGGGGGAAAAAAAGCTGCGGCCAAGAATTGTATCCAATCAGTCTGAGCTGAAGGAAATATGCCAGAGAGAATGAGCCCAGACTTCACCAACACGATGCAACTTACTGGTTAAGAAGGAGCACAAACGTCCCGGGGCTATAAAACCAAAAGCTGGACCCAGGAAATGCAAAAGCAGGGGCGTCAATACTTCTCTCATGAACGACACAAGTTCGTTTGACTTTTGATAAAGCTTATTTGTTAAATTACTAGAAATTGTGCATTCCGCGTCCTTTTTTGGGGTTGTTTATTTAAAGAGGTTCAATTTATCAAAATGCTTGTTGTCTGTTGCCTTGAATTATTATGGTTAAAAGCGCGATAGGTTTCATCTGCGACTGCACTTCAAGCAGAGCGCTATATTTATTTTGCTTTTAAATATAACCTTGTTTTTCACCCAGTAAAACATCAGTCTACGCCACACTGTAAAACAAGCAGTCGCAACATGACGCTTGGGTCGATTTTATCGCGTAAACCTGCCTCGATGCCTACCTTCACTGTGCTATGCGGCGCGGACGGGCTTGCCAAGACCGACGGCAGCCCAGATGAGGGTGGGCAGACTGCGTTCACTGGGTGAAGTGCCAGCCCAGCAACTAGGAAGTACAAAGGTACTTCGTATTATAAAAGTAGAACTAACCCAGAAATCTGACTCAAAATCTCACTATTTACACATCACAAAAACGAGTCCCACTACACACAGAGGCGGTATCCAATGCGGTCGCTTCATATACCGGTAATATATACAACAATACTGTCTCACACTTATCAGCAACAAAATAATTATTTGTAAATACTTACACGTTAATGTGCTGACGTGCTGGGGTCTGCTGCCCAGTTTACGCCTCGACATCCTTATTCTAATCTCAAATATAGCTATATATAATCCGGCAGCACAGACGGCGACCCCCGCGTGTTCCTCTGCGTCTGGAGACACCTGCGCGGTGTTTGCGCTCCGCGGCTGAGCTCTGACGGCGCTGCGCTACACTCCTGCGGAGTTCTCTCAAGTTCAAGACAGCGAGGCTGAAATCCTCGGAGCGCAGCTCCTAACGAGGCCGGGTCACTTTCAGGAGGAGGAGCAGCGCCCACCGAGCCCCGCCCTTAAGAGCTTTACATTTCGGAAGCGCTGTTGTGAGAATCCGCCTATAGGTTGATGGCAAGTGTGATGCGTTCTGCCGTGCGTTTTAGCAACGCAAGCTGCCCAAGATCCACCTTAAGCTGCAAATGTATGATTTGAATATAGCAACGTGCCTGAGGTGATTTTAATAGGGATGTCTGTAATCCTGTTTGTACTTTCTTAACTGGTTCTCAGGTGCTCATGAAAACCCAACGGGGTGATTCTGAGAATAACGAGTAACACTGAAACCCCGAGTTTTTGTTTTTAATGCTTTTTTCATAGTTCTGTATATGCATAGATAGGCAGAACCGTATGAAATATAGGGGCATGTTACTCGGGAGCAATGAACTTTAGCAAGCGTTGTCCCAGTTTGGCACAGCAAGTCATTGGGTGCGTTCACGGAGTCTGCGCAGAGTGATCTCCGTGCAAGCCCCATTATGATGTTGCAAGGGGAGCTCCGGCTGCCCCGGCTGAGTCTATAGAACCATTCTGACGCGTTGGGTAAGAGAGCCGCTCAGAGCAGCTCTGTGACAGAACCCACTTCACACACACACACACAGGCGACCACGGTGTGCGGTGACTGTTTGTGTGGTATTAAATAAAGTCCCCACATACCTACAGACGATTCTGCTAAGAATGTATATACATGTGTGTGTATATAATATATATAATATATATATAAGATATATATTATACCTATATGTGTGATGTGTGCTCCCGCTACAATGCAAAAAGTAGGGCGATCATATATATATATATATATATATATATAGATATATATATATTATATATATATATATATATATATATACCTAAAATTTTTATATAGGATGAAAAATTGCGTAACATCGCCCTCGTGTGGCCAAAGCATGAAGCAGTCGCTAACTTGGCACACAAGACGATGCGGTTTTATGACTCATTATCCTTACATGAATGATTTCCAAGGCATGGAAGTCCATTTGCTACCGCACACCACGCTGCTTTTATTTTGTATTTGTTGCTTAAGATGTTTGCTTGCTTGTTTTACGGGGGTACACTGTGCATAACGGGTTTCCATTCTATAAAACACGCGTCGGCCTGACCCTAATCAGTTACTGTGCTTTTAAACTTTTACTATAAAGTATTGTACTTGAGAGAAGAAAAAATCTGCACAGAGAGAGAGAGAGAGAGAGAGAGAGAGAGAGAGAGAGAGAGATGATGATGATGATGCCATGATCCAGCTTTCAGCGCCACAGCCTGAGAATAACATTGCATCTTCTGATTAAGATTACATTTTAACTACATTCTGACTCATTGGAGTGAGTCACTGCAGTGTCTGCGCTGCGTGTCCTGTGTTGTCCATATTATACTTTTCATTGGTTGAAATAGGCTGACTGAAGTGAGCGGCGTGTTGTGGAGTGGAGAACAGTAAAACGAATGACGTTGTATCTAGATGGTGTACAGTATACAATCCCAACATTAACTGGAATTTACAGTAATCGCTAGAATGGAATAATTATTATTAGGCTGGGAAGCCTGTTGTTATTGTCGAAGGTGATCTGAAACTTGCTATCTGTCATCAGCATCCAAACCCGCATCAGGTTTGCGAAGCAGAAGTTTCTGCGATAAATTTTAATGTCAGGCTGCCACAAATCTTATCGAAACGCGCACTTAACAGCAAGCTGCTACTGTTTGAACACCGTTTCACCAGCAAACTCCAGACATGGTAGTTATTGTCCCAGTAACAATGGAATACAAATATGTCAAAAAGGTTATGTTTTATAAAACCAGGTATACGTTTATGTCTGAAATTTAAAACTGCCTCAGTTGACAAACTCGAAGCTTCACAAGCATCATCCTGACGTTAAACAAGACGGCTGCCTGACGCATTTTTGAAAAAAAAAACTTTCAAAATCTTCTTGTGTGGAACAGGTGAAGTTGCTGATTCTAAACATTGAGAACTAAACACGCTTAGATGGGTAGTGATACTGGGGCTTGGGAGTTCTAGTTATTATTATTATTATTATTATTATTATTATTATTATTATTATTATTATTATTATTATTATTATTTATTATTATTATTATTATTAGCCTGTGGCAGCAAGGAACATCTTTATTAAATTCATAGTTCATATTTATTTATTAAATTCATATTCAATATAAAACAATAAAACCCTTAATTTGAAATCCCCCCCCCCCCCCCCCCCCCCCCCCAGAGGCCAGGACCGAAGTGTCATATAGTGTTCTCTGGGGGGGGGGGGGGGACACTTTATTAAAGCAGATGCCCCTAAGTTCTTTCTTTTTATGATGTTGGGTTCTAGAATCTCTGCCCTAGCTGGTTTGTGATGTTGGGTTCTAGAATCTCTGCCCTAGCTGGTTTGTGATGTTGGGTTCTAGAATCTCTGCTCTAGCTGGTCTGTGATGTTGGGTTCTAGAATCTCTGCTCTAGCTGGTCTGTGATGTTGGGTTCTAGAATCTCTGCTCTAGCTGGTTTGTGATGTTGGGTTCTAGAATCTCTGCTCTAGCTGGTTTGTGATGTTGGGTTCTAGAATCTCTGCTCTAGCTGGTTTGTGATGTTGGGTTCTAGAATCTCTGCTCTAGCTGGTTTGTGATGTTGGGTTCTAGAATCTCTGCTCTAGCTGGTCTGTGATGTTGGGTTCTAGAATCTCTGCTCTAGCTGGTTTGTGATGTTGGGTTCTAGAATCTCTGCTCTAGCTGGTTTGTGATGTTGGGTTCTAGAATCTCTGCCCTAGCTGGTTTGTGATGTTGGGTTCTAGAATCTCTGCCCTAGCTGGTTTGTGATGTTGGGTTCTAGAATCTCTGCCCTAGCTGGTTTGTGATGTTGGGTTCTAGAATCTCTGCCCTAGCTGGTTTGTGATGTTGGGTTCTAGAATCTCTGCTCTAGCTGGTCTGTGATGTTGGGTTCTAGAATCTCTGCTCTAGCTGGTCTGTGATGTTGGGTTCTAGAATCTCTGCTCTAGCTGGTTTGTGATGTTGGGTTCTAGAATCTCTGCTCTAGCTGGTTTGTGATGTTGGGTTCTAGAATCTCTGCCCTAGCTGGTTTGTGATGTTGGGTTCTAGAATCTCTGCTCTAGCTGGTTTGTGATGTTGGGTTCTAGAATCTCTGCTCTAGCTGGTCTGTGAGTAAATATTAGAGCAACAGAACCCAGAACCACTCAAGATGAAAAAGCACTGCAAACCGAGTCTACTGAAATGACATGTCATGTGATTTACTCTTCAGCAGCCCACACGTTCCAATCCCTTTTCTTACCTCTTCTCAATCCTTGCCACGTCACTGGGGAAGTGAAATAAAACGGCGAGCATAAAGTGTAACGATCAGGTCATTTACGGAAATACGTGTAGAAGTATATATGTAAGTTACACATTTACAATATGCTAAGTCATAATACATCCAAAATAAATGTATAATATATATATATATATCACATTATCCATACATTATCCAACTTCTTTAAACCACAGGGCATCTTTTTACAGGGTTTGCGGCAATTGAATGAAGTCCACTTTATTTTACAAAAACTACAACCACACAACTAAACCATATAACCCAAGCTGTCTTGAGCACAGGGTGTGTCCTCCTTTTCAGAAATAGGAGTTCATTAAAGAAATGCTTTGAGAATGTGGCCTGGTGAGCTGAAAGGTATTTCTTACAGGATTGTCTAAGTTACAAACACAGATATGTGGCGTCTATAATCACAACATAACTCAATACAAGTAGCAATCATTAACACAGAGTGGCGCTACTAACAGCAGTCCATGAAAATAGAAAAAATACGAATGTAGAAGACGAGAGACTCAAGTTGGCGCTGATGTGAGGCGGGAACATATTTTTAAAGCCTTGGTGGGTTCACCTTTAAGAAAACTAGTCCTGGGGAGGCCAAATGCTACCCCCCAAAAAACCCAAGCACTGAATTAATTTTGGTTCAGTTCACAGCAGGTGCCTGTCTGTAACATTGCAATCCATATGAAAAATAAAGCTATTGACTACCATAAAATTACACTGGGGTGGGTTACAATGCTCTATATGCATGATATATTATTTACACATATTGTATATTCTGAGCGTATGTTTGTCTCAATATCAGCCTTTTTTATGTACAGGCTGGTGGCAAGGCTCGGATCAGACAGTTACAACTTCCACTGTGGCCCACAGGGGGCGCTGTGCATTGCTACAGTTACCGAGCACCTGTATAAAAGACAGCTCTTGGTGCACTAACAGGTGAGTCACAGAGAGGCTGCAAGAACCCCAGCCGACCCTAACAGGGAGAAGCCTTCCATCAGCTGTTTACAACATCCTGCCCAGAATGCATCATTGAGGCAAGTGGCATCATTGAGAGTACAGTCCTGATGCATTAAGCAAAATATATATGCAAAGGCTATTCAACTCATTGTTTCAAACACCTTATTCACCATTTTACAGTCATTTTAGATATCCAACACAGATTTCTATGTCTAGTCAAGAAATTTTTTTTCAATCTGATTCAATGACAAACAGAAAGAACTTAAGAGAATGTACGAACGAGATTCGGCCCATCAGCGTTCCTAGTAGCTGACGGATCGTAGGTTTTTGTCATGCTGGCTCTCAAAGGATCCCGGTGATCGTACCTCAGCTACAGAACTGGGCAGCCCCTTCCACCCCTCACAACTCTACTACCCGCTGTCCTGAATCTTCATTTCTGAATGTGTCCTTTGGTCCTGAAAAAATACTTTTAGCCAAAACGTTTGCCATAACTGTTTGTCCGCATTGTGGACCCCAGGGAGATCCACACATATTTTTCACATGGATTGTTTTCCTGAATCTTTTCGGAAGCTTTTCCGAGCGCATCTGTTCACAACTCTAGTTAAAACACCGAAACGCACTGGAATTAAAAACACATTCCTTCACAAAGTCCTCATTGTTCGCAGTAGAAGTAACTAATCCTAAAGCAAATAAATATATACATACATTCATATAATGGTATCGGACGTATATAGATATATATATATATTATAGATATATATATATATATATATAAATATATCATAGTGTTTTCCGTGTGAAAGGCTGCTGTTTTTTTTTTTTTTTTTTTTTTTAACTAAAAAAACAAATATCACGTTCTAAAAGGTTATACGCGTTCTTATTATGCAGCAATAATAATAATAATAATAATAATAATAATAATAATAATAATAATAATAATAATAGCATTTTATTTCTTGGGGTTTATTTTAGTTATCTGAAGAACAGTAGCAGATCTAAATTCCACAATTGAATATCTGACTGGATTCAGTCAAAGTGACATGTCCATTGTAAAGCTTTGGAACTGCCATAAACTTTCATTCAATTCAGGCCTCTGCTGGACAGGTGCTGTCCGCTTATTAGCTTCACTGAATAGAGTCTGAAGAGATCAGGAATAGAGCAGCCCATTTCAGTAAGTGCTAGCCAAGATTTCAAATCCATTCCTTGTTTTTGGCATTATCGCTGCCTACATTTCTTGTGGCAGGTAAATGCTTGTTTTTAGTGTTGCTTCCTGGGCTGTAGGTCAGGTTCACTCCACTGACAGGACATTAGACCATGAGACCCACAGCGCAGGAAGGGACACGGTATCTGACAAATCTACAAAAAGTCCCGCAGTTAATGTGTGATGCATAATACGATCATACTAGTGATGGCCGATGGCCTTAGTTTGAATGGCAGTGACAAGGTTACTAATGCTAATAAAAAAACAATTTCACAGTCCTTTAAGAGCCCCCCCCCCATCTCAAATCACCCTCATGTTAAAATCATTGGAATTGCATGATGGTTATTTTGTCAGTTTAGGATAAAGAGTCTTTTGAATTCATAGAAAACATTTTCTTACATTCTGTATAATAAAGACCCCCTTAATAATCTCCAAAATATAAACAGTGCCCAAGCCGCAGAGACTCTGCACATCACCCTCACCCCCAGGACACAGTGCCCAAGCTGCAGAGACTCTGCACATCACCCTCACCCCCAGGACACAGTGCCCAAGCTGCAGAGACTCTGCACATCACCCTCACCCCCAGGACACAGTGCCCAAGAGGCAGAGACTCTGCACATCACCCTCACCCCCAGGACACAGTGCCCAAGAGGCAGAGACTCTGCACATCACCCTCACCCCCAGGACACAGTGCCCAAGCTGCAGAGACTCTGCACATCACCCTCACCCCCAGGAAGCAGTGCCCAAGAGGCAGAGACTCTCCACATCACCCTCACCCCCAGGACACAGTGCCCAAGCTGCACTCTGCACATCACCCTCACCCCCAGGACACAGTGCCCAAGAGGCAGAGACTCTGCACATCACCCTCACCCCCAGGACACAGTGCCCAAGAGGCAGAGACTCTGCACATCACCCTCACCCTCAGGACACAGTGCCCAAGCTGCAGAGACTCTGCACATCACCCTCACCCCCAGGACACAGTGCCCAAGCTGCAGAGACTCTGCACATCACCCTCACCCCCAGGACACAGTGCCCAAGCCGCAGAGACTCTGCACATCACCCTCACCCCCAGGACACAGTGCCCAAGCTGCAGAGACTCTGCACATCACCCTCACAAATGAGACAAGAACAATGTTACAAAAAGAGAAACAAACAACATGGGTGCTTTAAAGAGGTCTAGCAGTGGATCTAATGACCTCACTCCTCATTTAAAACTAGGAGCAATTATTCCAAGACAAAAATACAGGCTGATTCATAATTCACACAACACTGTTGTTTTGCATTGTTTTTTCGTTCTAAATGTTGACATTGTTCAACAACCCTTTGGTGGTCAAACGCTGCATCACAATGTGTCTGTCACAGCGTGTCTTTGTCACAGTGTATCTGTCACAGCGTGCCTCTGTTACAGTGTGTCTTTCACAGCATCTCTGTCACACTGTCTCTGTCACAGCGTGTCTCTGTTACAGTGTGTCTCTGTCACAGCGTGTCTATCACAATGTGTCTCTGTCACAGTGTCTGTATCACAGCGTGTCTCTGTCACAGCGTGTCTCTGTCACAGTGTCTCTATCACAGCGTGTCTCTGACTCAGCGTCTCTGTCACAGCATATCTGTCACAGCGTGTCTCTGTCACAGTGTCTCTGTCACAGCGTCTCTCTGTCACAGTGTGTCTCTGTCACAGCGTGTCTCTGTCACAATTCCCTGTCACAGCGTGCCTCTGTCACAGACACTGTCCTTTGCCCATCCTCCTCCACGTACCCTCCAGTTTGAGATGACAATGTTGCGTGAATTATGAATCACCCTGTATATAAATTAGACACACTGATGGAGATTTTCAAATGTTTTAAATGAAGACACTATTTAGATTTGCCCCAGTATAGAGCAATGGTATTGACCCCTTGTATTGTGAGATCGCTCTTATCTGTTAATCATACAAATTTAAAGATTGCAGGATGCTCGCTCCTTGACAAGCCGATTTTGAAAACACTCAGGTAACAGCACTAGCGGTCCTAGTTTTGTGTTATTATCAGGTGTGTTTCTCCTTAAATACTAGTAAAATAAATACAGGAGCTTGAGCCATAGTATAGTCATAGAACAAAGACACAATCAGCACGAATACCCTATTCAACACAATCACCGTTATTATTATTATTAAAGAATATACAGAATAATAATAATACACACCGTTGACACAAACGTCACAAGTGATAGGAACTTTATTCGATCATAACGTAATGCGAGTCATAAAATTTCTATCGACCCGACTTTACAACAGATATACGTTGTTGTCGTATAAACTGTACCCTTTTTTTGTCACTTAGACAACACGCCTGCCGAGTCTATTCATATCCCCTGACACCTGGTTCCAATAAGGTCCAATGTCTTGTTTACGTGCAAGCCGGAGAGGGGTGTGCTCCTAAGGTCACCTCAAGTACGTTATAGGAGTATGTTAATTGAATTTGTAGAAAGCTTTTGTGATTAGGTGTAACCTAGCAACCTCCTAGGGTCCTCCATGATGGGCGGGAGAAAGTTTCAGGGAAGGAGCCTCAATCAAAGCCTAAGCAAATAACGAGAGAGTTCTCATGCTGAGCTCGGCAGTGTTGTGTATGGTTATGGTCGTGAGATGTTTTGCTTGTAAGCTCTCAAGTCAAAGAGAAGAGCGTGTAAAACAATGAGCACATTGCTGTACAGGTGAGAGGCAAGATGCTTTATTTAAATATACAAGCCGCGGTGAAGAGGTTGAAGACATTGTGCTGAAGGGCATTGCACACAGTAACTGGGTATTTGTTCCAGACAAATACATTTATATTTCAACCCATTAAGATCAACACACGAGATCGCTCTTATCTGTTAGTCACACAAATTTAAAGATTGCAGGATGCTCGCTCCTTGACAAGCCGACTTTGAAAACACGCGAGTAACAGCACTAGCTGTGCATGAGCTTGCTGAGAGTAGCCATATAATACCTTGCTGTACCATCTTCTCCAGCCCCTCCTTTTCACAGCTCTCCCCCCAGATTGCTAAGACAGGAGCTGGGAGGTTGAGAAAGAAGAAGAAGAAGGCGGGGGAGGGAGGGAGAGGCGGTTATACTCATATCCAATCAGTCAAAAAAAACAGGAAGCAGTGGTGATGGGGGTGGTTTCCTCTTCCTCCTCTTCTGAAGATCCAACTGCTGGAGTCATTGAGGACTACCTGGGAGTTTGCTTTAAACGATAGAGAAAAGACGGCAAAGCCACACCATTGAAGAGAATTCAGTAGCAGGCGTGAAATCTGTGTGTGCTGTCTACTTTGGGAGGGAGCAGGGTTAACTCTACAATGCGGTGAAGATGGGGGGAGCGAGCGTGTGCGTGTGGTTCGCTGGGCTGTTCGCTCACAGGGCCAGCAGGGAAGGGGAGCTCAGAGAGTCTGAGGATTGATCGCTGCTGCTGGTCCGTTGGTTAGCGCTCGCCCCGCAAGTGCCACCCCCCTCAGGGTAGCTGAACACAAAGGAAGACGTGTAACAGGGGTTGGGCCCAGGCTCGCTGTGTGCATAGAAAGAACTCGAAAACGCTACCTCCGTTGACATCAGCCCCTGCTGGGGGGGGTGGTGGAGCTGCTCGTGGGGGGGAGGCAGGTAGGCGGGGGGCAGGTAGAAGGGGTCTTCTTTGACAGACAGCCCCAGGACGGACACGGAAGACCCAGCTGCCTGGTGCTGCTCTGGCCCCTGCAGCTGCTCCTGCTCCTCAAAGGGGATTTTGCAGGTAGGCTGGTGAGCCACCAGCATGAACTCCAGTCGTTCCTTTTCTTTGTGCAGCTCCGAGATCTCAGCCTCCAGCTCCGCCTTCTCCTCCTCCAGCTGGTCTGTCTCCTGCAAGTTAATATAGAGCTCAGAAACCCCAACAGTGCCAGCAGAAAACGGCAATTCAACGACAAACGTTTCCACTAGAAGCCTTTCTCTCTTTTTTAAGTATTTCTAAATTGTGCACTCTTTAAAGTTTAATGGGTTTTAATAGCTCTGAGCAATTCAAAGGGTTACCGAGGGGCTTCAAATATCATTGGAATGTTTTGGTGTTTGCATCATTCTGAGGGATCGAATATTCTTGTATATTTTTTTCTTTAAGTCTACCGGGCTCTGAGCTGCTTTGAGTCTGCCTGGAGAATCCTATGTGCCGGGAGCCTTTCTCATTCCATTCTAATCGTGTGACCGTGCGATCTTCGCCCTACCCACACTTCTATAGCCTCATTTCGGACCTTCAGCCCTGACCGCGGCTGTACAGTGGAGGCACTCGCCGAAAAAGCGTTGCCCCCTTGATGTACATCCTTAAGAATTTGAATTGATCGTTTTGGAGTTGTTACCATTCTGCACAGGCAACTCAATCTGGCCATTCTTGTCAAGGGGCGGGGCTTTGTCACTTGGGAGTCTCATTTGGGCCAATCAGCACTCACCGATTGCAGCCGGTCAGTCAGGTCGCGCCGGCGGTTGCGACACTTGGCCGCGGCGAGTTTGTTCCGTTCTCTGCGGACACGCCTCTTCTCCTCCTCTTCTGGGGTGAGCTGAGAGCCGGAGAGATTTAATCAGCGGCAGGATAGCACTTTCTATTACAAGTTTCATGCATACTAAACCTTATTTAACACATAAAACAATACTGATACTGTCCTATAACATACTGTGTGTTTTATTAAATCCCTAGACTGAAGCCTGTAACCAAACTGGCAATACACGGTCGCCTAACACTGAAATCCAGCTCTGTGCCCTACAGCACAGGGAGTGAAAAGATAGCAGCAAGGAACAGCTTGGTTCTGCAAACCTGCATTCACTTAATGAAATAAGGGGCCAGCGATGCTGTTCCTGGGGGTAATGGGGAGAAAATAGGAGATCTAACCAAGTTTGATTAATTAAATCTGTTGTTTTAATTGCAAACTGCTGGTTAGTATTTATAACTGACCTGGGTTATTTATTAATCTATTTTTATGTTCTTGAATCATTTTATTTCAGCATGTAATTAACAATCGAAACTATTTATGTGTTTCAATTAATAAAAAAAATGTAAATATAAAACAAATCTCTGGCTCTCCTTTTTTTTTGTTTCTTTGCTTGTATTTTACACTTTGAAATGCTTCCCTATGCTTTACCAGACCTCTCTGTGCTTTACAATGCTTCCCTATGCTTTACCAGACCTCTCTGTGCTTTACAATGCTTCCCTATGCTTTACCAGACCTCTCTGTGCTTTACAATGCTTCCCTATGCTTTACCAGACCTATTTGTGCTTTACAATGCTTCCCTATGCTTTACCAGACCTCTCTGTGCTTTACAATGCTTCCATATGCTTTACCAGACCTCTCTGTGCTTTACAATGCTTCCCTGTGCTTTACCAGACCTCTCTGTGCTTTACAATGCTTCCCTATGCTTTACCAGACCTCTCTGTGCTTTACAATGCTTCCCTATGCTTTACCAGACCTCTCTGTGCTTTACAATGCTTCCCTATGCTTTACCACACCTCTCTGTGCTTTACAATGCTTCCCTGTGCTTTACCAGATGCTTTACCTTTACCTCTCTGTGCTTTACAATGCTTCCCTGTGCTTTACCAGACCTCTCTGTGCTTTACAATGCTTCCCTATGCTTTACCAGACCTCTCTGTGCTTTACAATGCTTCCCTATGCTTTACCACACCTCTCTGTGCTTTACAATGCTTCCCTGTGCTTTACATGCTCTACTAATGGCGTTCAACCTTCAATCCTTTAGAGCTCTTAGGTGTGATTAAGAAGAGACAGATACCAGGGTTGGGGAGGGCGGGGGGGGGGGGGGGGGGGGGTGATGACTCACAGTTTCTTCACGGGGCCGTCGTGTGCGCGCTCGCGTGGGCCTACTAGGCCCTGGAGCCTCGGCGCAGGGTGGCGTGTAACCCGCACTGTAGCTGGTGCTGGGCTGATCGTACGGATCCAGATGGTGGCCCTGCTGAGACATGGCCAAGGGGGCCGAGTGCTGCTGCGGGGCCACAGAGGAGATGAGCGTGGGCTGGACCATCCACTGAAGGTCCTGGCTGGTGGTGATGGCAGTCACGGTGGGCAAAAATGAGCCAGGCATTTCCGACACTGCTGCCGTGCACTCCTGGGGACAGACACAGGGGGGCGCCAGATACACACATTATTACCAGAGCCAGACTGAGCTTGGTATTTTTTTTCCTTGCATTAGAATTCTAGTGATTCAAAATGGGTTATTTTTTGTTAAAGTTCGGATGCCACCTTTGAATGCAAACTTCAATCTCTCTTCCCTACTCTCACCTGAAGAAGAAGAGACATTTGAGATTTTGAAAGCTTGTGATGACTTATTGTTTAGTTAGTGCAATACAAGGGATCACATCTCCTTCTCTGTCTAGCATCACTGGACTGGTTAGGGGGCTACCATTTCATCTATCGATTAAAATATGTGAAATCAACAAATGTAGTCATTTAAAACCACACAGATGAGATAAACTGTGACAGATTATTAAATACAGAGAGACTGCGTTTTCTGCCTTTTTCTTCCAATGACTCAGACCCCTGACTTTAATGAGACTTATCACAGCGCAGTAGCGCCCTCTACCGTGAAACGACAGCATGCACTGGCAAAGATATTCTGCGGGACGAGCAAACCACAAATAGATGTCGAGCAAGATATCATGCCATCCACTAGGGGGCGCCGTATAAGACTGCTGTTTGGTTTGAGCTATTCCACTTTTAGTAGAAATGGCGATATAAGCATATACTAGGCGTTTACATACATACACTGTAGTGGTGCTTCCAAAAACGAGGCTCTGTATGGACCACTTAGTGTAACAAGATAATAATAATAATAATAATAATAATAATAATAATAATAATAATAATAATAATAATAATAATAATAATAATACGTATTTAAATTGTGCAATAGTATAATGGCACAACGTACATCTGGCCATTTACATATAATGAGTAGGTCTTGTCAAATGGATTCACATTCAGCTTTAATTGTATTATCCTTCTTTTTTACTGTATATCGTGTATTATGCATTTCTCTGTATTTAAAGTATTATGGATTTTCTTCTTGTAACTGCGTCTTGTAAAGCGCTTTGTGATGGTGCTCCACTATGAAAGACGCTGTATAAAATACAGATTGACTGATCGTTGAATTGCAGACAGGGTTCTGCTGCTTTAGACCTGTTTATATGTAAAGCACAAACATCTACCCTTTCTCGAAATAGCTCATATAACAAAAATAACTGCAGAAATAATAATAAAAAAAAAAACAGACTGCTGAAAATATATCTTATTGCATAATAACGCGGTATTAATATTGACGCGTTTCAGAGGCATTAACAGTCACCGCCGGCCCTGCTAGAAACCCACGTGGGGTGAGGGGGAGGCACGGCTTTGAAGTCAGATTCGGCCAATCAGCACTCGCTTTCCGCCTTGTCTCCTAGGTTCCCCTTAGCAACCGACGTAACATTCCAAAATAGAACGCGCGGTAACGTCACGGCGCGGAGCGGAGAGAGGGGGCGGGTCTTTGCGTGTGCGTGCCAAACGTCAGACGGAGAGTTCCAACGCCTGCTCTCTGTTACGTAGCGGGGAAAGGCGTGCGGCAAACCAGATTAAAAGACTTTAGTGAGCGACCCGGGAGAGAGCTGTTACTTTATATATCTCCGAAATCC
This sequence comes from Polyodon spathula, assembly GCF_017654505.1. NCBI lineage: Eukaryota > Metazoa > Chordata > Actinopteri > Acipenseriformes > Polyodontidae > Polyodon > Polyodon spathula. Next base: position 3,203,031 of record NC_054573.1, on the reverse strand, counting down.
CCCTTTGCACAAATACACTGTCCCCAAAGGATGCATGTACCGGTCAGATCGGAGCATGAATAGCAACACATTCAGATAAAACGCTGCTTTGCAGTAGAATAACACAACGGCATATCACAGACAGTACACTGAAATCATGTAATTAGCAGCTGCCCACAAACAGTCCAGCCAGCTATCGAAATGCACATCACAATCCTGGAGCACATGTATTAAACTAATAATAATAATAATAATAATAATAATAATAATAATAATAATAATAATAATAATAATAATGCACATCTACATAAACAGTGTGTCTGAAAGTCTGTGCTGCGTTGTAACAGTGACGAGGGGTGAAGGGCGCTTACTTGTGAAGCAGTGGTGGTCGGAGGGCTTGCGAATGAATCCACGGATGATAGGTACTGGGACTCAGCGGAGGGGGAAGAGCTGTCACGGGAGCCAGAATCAAAGCCACCGGGGAATCCCTGGTACATGTCCTTGTCTACCTCAGAGTCCTGGCCCTTCAGTGCCCGGGATGCGAAACTGAAGGATGAGGCGACACAGCGAGGGAGAGATCACAGAAAAGACAGTTAGTATACATTGCACGCCGATCTCACATACTGCATGTAAAGCTGCAGTGTATAAGTGACACAATCATACCTGTGTAGATGCAGAATTCATGTAATATTCCTAGCATTGTTAATACGACGTGTATACGATCATTCCACCGTTTGCAAAAACTTTAAAAATAATAGTGTTAGAAACCACACGAGTGCATTGAACACAAATGTGTTTTTAACTGTTACAATATATATATATATATATATCTATTATATATATATATATATATATAATATATATATAGAGATATATATATACATGTCTATAATTGTGACAGTTAAAAACACAATTTTTGTGTTATATGTGATAGATATATATCTATATATATATATATATATATATATCTATATAGCTATATATAGATATCATTATATTATAAGATTATATATATATCTATATATATATATAAATATATATAATATAGATATATATATATATAAGTATAGTGCTTGTGCATTCAAAATGCAGTGCAAATACAGATAGCATATTACGTTGCAAAGGCTATAGGCATCTTCAGTGTTGCTTCCCGTGTAGTTTTTCTTATGTAGCGCCTTTCCTGATAAATCGCTTTACAGACACAAACAACGCATCAATTCACGCGTTTTCTATGCAATAACATACTAACTCCAGGAATTCACTCAAGTACACAGCGTTTAACCATTAAAATAATACACAGAAGTACCTTGGTTCTGATTTCTTGGTTAATTCCTTTTAAAAGTGTAATTTCCCATACGGAAACGTCTTCCTTTGTCAATATCTTGCTGCTGAACCCTCCTTTTTGCGTTAAAATAAGATCCAAGTGGTGAAATTGATCAATCCGGTGTGCGCGGGGCTGTAGTAAGATCCTCACGGCAACCCGGCTTCTCGTCTTTATGAATGAATCGAACTGCAGTCGCTTGTGATACGGGATTCCTCGCCCCGCCCGTTCCGATGACGTACGTGCCCATATATGGATTTGTCTTGTCTGTGTTTTGTTTGGTATCCTAGCAATGACGTTGAGGGAATCCCTCTCCCACAGACCAAAGTGCTTTCAAGCTCGGCCGTTATTAATAGAAACTTTTACTAGAGCGCCTATTCAGAGACTGTGTGGAGAAAACTCGCAGGGCTTCTTTTAAACGAAATCGTTATTTATCACAGACCAGGACGGAAAAAAATATTTTTTTGTTTTCTTTTGTTTTGCAGAAAAAGTGCATTTCTTTCTTTAAAAAAACAACGTGTCATTTCTCAGAACACAATAAAAACACTCGTTTTTTTTTTTTTTCAGGTAATATTTTTTCGATTTATTGTCAATGTTATGTATTCCATATTCAATTCTGTTTTGACGAGAAATGACGTTTAAAAAAAAAAAAAAAAAAAAAACAGTTTCAGAACCGGTAAGAATCCCCACAAAACAACAGTAATACGGTTTAACAGCATACGAAATTTGAAAACAAAGTCATTTTTTTATTGAATAGTAGGAACGAATACCTTGCACAAAATGTCAAGTAACCGAACACTAACGATGTGTGTGTGTGTGGGGGGGGGGGGGGGGGGGGGGGGGGGGTCCATAAATTGATATTTGGTTCAGAGTTCCCTTAATCACCATGGTAAACAAATATGGTTGAATTTGATCATGTCTGTGGCCACTCCACATTGATTCATATGTTGGCATCTTACTATTAGATTAGCGGTGTACTGTAGGCGTCTATATTCGTCGTAGCTGAGGTAGAATCAGAGTTATTATAATGAATAATAAACACGGTTCAGCTATTTACCTGTTGTTAGCGGTGTCCGGTGTGTTTTCTGTTTTGTTTTGTTTTTGCTGGGCAAGAATAATAAGCCGCTTTCATGTCATCGTTACGCAATCTCTGACAGGGGCCTCGGGCAAAAGTTCTTCTGCCACGTCTCTATGAAGCCTAGGCGGGGCGGGTGAACACGGGCGCTACCCTGTTACCTGAGCCGGTTTCCCCAAGCAAGTGACAGCGTGTTAAACAGCCAACATACTGCAACTACTGTATATAGAAACATTAACAACTAAACACTCAATAGAAACACTTAGAAATACTGAAATAGACTTCAGCGACATTAAAAGTCTTTCTCAGTGTCGCCGAAACGTTCAGCGTTACATTTATTACGTTTCTTTGAGTATTTCTCTATAAACATTGCATTAATTTTATTAGAACTTTTTTTTTCCTTGAAAATTGTATGTATATCTCATTTCGTATTAAATAATACAATTGCATTGTAAACAAAAACATGGAAAGGGGCATTTTAAAACGACTTTAATTGAGTCATGGTCAGTGTATTATTATGATAATTATTAAACTGGTTGTTTGCAGTTTTGAAGTTCGTGGCGGATAAACATAACAAGGAGCGGTTTTGCATCCCATCCAGTCTGCTTTCTCAATAGCTCTCCCGGCTTGTCTTGGAATCACACAACCGCGGGAATTCCCTCCCGTTCGCCTGACAGGGGCGAGGTGACGTCACGGGGGGGGGTCTCTGTTTACATTCCTCGGGGGCGTGGCGGTGGAATCCTGCATGGATTTGGAAAAAAAAAAGGAAACTGAGCCGAGCACGTGCTTTTTTTTTTTTTTTCATTCATTCTTTGGTTTTGTTTTAAGAGCCGAGAGCACACTTTAAAAGGGCGTGCACCCTTTCAGAGTGACGTAAATCTAGCAATACTTACGCTATTGTTAATTGGCCCCAGCCACAGTTCCCAGTGTTGAGTTATCACTTCACTATACCTGTATTGAATTTGCTCTTAGATCTGCAATGCTATTATCTTTCAATACTAAGTCAAGTGCTGGTAGCAGATCCGCAGATCACAGTATTGACTTCTCTGTACTCTTTCAGATTGCATTGCACGTCGGATCTCCAGAACTGGGTGATGTATAATACTGTATATAGTGGAATTGCTTCATCCTGTATTCCAAGTAAAACAGGCGGATTCTAGAATTCTAGTGGATAGATTCTTGAATTATTCTTGATTCTAGAATGATAGCAGCGTGTTGGTATGCTACATTCCGAAGAGACAAGGTTAGGGTCAAAGTAATATATTTCACCCGGGACAGAAGCTCCACTTTACTGATAAGTTTAAAGGAAAAAAAAAAAAAAAAAAAAAAACATAGAAAGACCGAGCAAAATCAATGCATGTAGAAGCTCCGAGAAAAACACGTTAAAAATACCGTTTAGATATATCTCCTGTATGTTCATGCATGCGTATAACTTTACACGAATCTCCTCCGAGCGGTGAGTCATCCTGCCCCGTGTCGGGGATGGCGATAGCTGCAGCGCGCCTCTGACTCCCTGCCAGCGAGTCGGGATACGGAATTCAGCCCGTTGCTCAGCGTTGTGATGTCAGCGTTAAAAGCGCACACAGCGCTGTGTTCATTCCACTCCGGTGAGTAATGTGCCGGCCCGGCCAGCGTGGGAAATAGCTGCGTCTGTCCATTGTCTGCATCTCTTTCTCTCTCTCCCACCTCATCGCCCTGACTCGCACAATGGCTGGCGATTAGCGTCCTGAATCTAGTGTACTGCAACCCTGGGTCTCGGTTTCAGCGTCATTCTACTGTACTCGGCATTGTCGACATCTCATCGGGTGGGGTGCACGGTTGGGACAATATTTATTTATGTATTTATTTTTAATAGTGGAAAAATAAAACATAAAGTTAATTCCCTGTCATGTACTCTGGTCCCCTGCTCCCCTGTGCTGTCCCCTGCTCCCCTGTTCTGTCCCCTGCTCCCCTGTGCTGTACCCTGCTCCTCTGTTCTGTCCCCTGCTCCCCTGTGCTGTACACTGCTCCTCTGTTCTGTCCCCTGCTCCTCTGTGCTGTCCCCTGCTCCTCTGTGCTGTCCCCGGCTCCCCTGTGCTGTTCCTTGTTCCAATACCCTCTATATACCTATATCTGTCGTTTACATTTTTAAGATGTTGTGAGTTGCCTGTGGGCTGCAGGGTGATACAGACCTTACAAATAAGTAACGGGCACAGTTTATAATATAAGCAATCATTAACAATACATATGCATTGTCGGCTACAGCCTGCAATCACATGATAACAATAAAGCACATTACAGAACTTGCATGTATTCAGTGAACACACTTTTACATGGTAGCTAAATACATGTTTAATGGTAGTTAACGACACTTTTAACACTGCATTGTTACAGTTATTTTAGTTATTGTGTTTTCACAAATGGGTTTAAATCCAAGATTCAGTTGTTTTATTTTATCAGCGTTGCGTCCCGCCGTTGTCCCTCTCAGTGGCCCCACGTGGTTTCCTCCTTGTCTGTAGACAAAACGTTGCGTCGCCATGGAGATGCCGTTCCAACACGCATTACGTCAAGACGTTCAATTGTTTTTTTGTTTTTGTCGCATGGCAACAGAAACCGCTGAGAGGAGGCGCGCCCGAAGTGTTGATTGACACGAAGGCCGCCGCTTGGAGACATTAAAGTGAAAGTAACACATAAAAAAAAAAATAAAAAAAAAAAAAAAAAAAACGATGTATTGACAAAAATAAATTAAAGTCGACTGAAAAAGAAATCCCTTTTATAACAATTCAAACTGCAAAGGTTTGCTCCGGTTCCTGACTGGTCACCAGCGGGTCTGCGATGGGGGGAGCGGGGTGATTATAATGCAGCGCAGGACGCGCACTTTTATTAAAGATCGGCAATATTAAACAAACAAACAAACAAACAAAAGCCACCTAACACGGGTTGTAACATACAGCCAACGTACTTTACAACAGTCGCGCAGCACACTAGCATGGCTGCTCTGAGCCAGAACCGCACTGAAACCACCGGCCCATATCCCAGGGTCTACATGCACAACATGCACTGGCCTCGTTTCCAGAAATGGGTATTTGAATAGACTAGACTAGGCTTTCTACAATGGTGACTGTCAATACCGGTAGGATTTGCAATGTAGTTCCAGTTTGCTGTGTTCAAACATGTTCAAATATTATTACATGTTATTTATTATTTTAATATTTGCCACCAAATACATTGCAAGCTTCCCTTATAAAAACACAGTAAATTTGCATTGGTCCTTTTGCAGTTTCCCCAAATGCTTTTTGCCATGAATTTGCTATGCATAAGGAGCTGCTTGCCATGTTTAATATTAATATGCTTTACCATACTCCTCTACGGTTATCTATGCTTACCTGTGCTTTACACTAGATGTTACACTTAGCTATGCTTTTACAATGAGAAGCCGTCATATATTATACAATATTATATTATATTATATTTGCGCCAAATCTGATGGAGCATACAAAATCAATAATGTTATAAGCAGCTGATTTGGTTGAGGGAAGTCAATAAGAGTTCTCAGAAACAGCGGTTTCTGCCATGCTGTGCCCAGCGAGCTGTACAGAGTTATTCAAATGCAGTTTGTTTGTGTCATGGGTTCTTGCTGCTCGGAAGCTGTTCTGTTTGTTATGGTTACCCTAAGCGTAGGTCTGTGATAAGAATGCAGTGACCCCAGGCAGGAAGCGCTGCTGCTTTCCGCTCGCTGACAGAGAGAGATGCAGAGCTGTAGACAAATGGGGGAGCTCGTATCAGACGAGATAGACACACGCACACATTGGAGGGAAACGTTAGGGTTTGTCTATGTTGTTATTAACAAGCAGATTGATTTAGTTACCCTTGTTACAGGTGCTAGTACTGTGATCATCTCAAAGGCAATGAATCGCACCTTAAAGGGGTGTAGGAAGCCAGGCCCCCCGGCTCGTGAGAAGGTATTTACTTCCAGTCTTGCTAAAGGAATGCTCAGGAGAGAAGCAGCGGTTTGTAGCTCCAGCACCATGATTTGAAGACCTCACCTCTTCTGCTATTCCTGGCTCAGGGCCAGTAGGTTAGGAAACTGCAGCTCTATGTCAGCCATCTTGGCTCTAACTCTCCTACAGTTTACTCAGGGGGCCAACTCCATGCTTAAGCCATAATGGAGTCTGTTTCCTAACTGCGCCAGTAAGAGCTGGAGAAGAGTGCTTTTGGAGGAGGTGGACAGGACAGTGGAAAGATGAATTTCCATAACAGGCATTACAACACATCAGAGATTGATATCAAAATCCAATTTAGACAGAAGCTCACCAGTGAATTTGACATGCTGGCAAAAGGCACAGATGAAAGGTGTCCCGGATGATCTCACCTGGTAAAGGTGATGTTGCTGGTGGAGTCATGCAGTCAGGGAGTGCAGGGGTCCCCGAGGGTCTTCCCTGATAAAGGTACGGCCGCGTGGTGTTGCTGGTGGAGTCATGCAGTCAGGGAGCGCAGGGGTCCCCAAGGGTCTCCCCTGGTAAAGGCATGGCAGTGTGGTATGCTGGTGGAGTCATGCAGTCAGGGGAGCAGGTCTTCACTGGGGATTCAAGAAGGAGTGTCATATTAGCTCTGGCACTCCTGCGGGCTAGGAAGGCAAAACCAGCAGAGTCTGCTTCTCCTCACCGCAGTACAGTGGATCCTACTGGCCAGGCGCCCAGTGAGCTCAGAGCGGACACCTGCAGTGCTGGCGTTTGTTCTCCAGAGACTGGTAGCTCACTGACATCCAGTATAGAGACCCTGGGTGTAGAAAATAAAGCTAGCTCGGTCATTGGCTCAGAAGGCGCCCACTGAACCTTCAGTTCTCCTGAGCTGTGTGGTGATGTAATTGGACATTCTAAATTGTGGAGAAAATCAAGGGTCATAGCAAAACAAGGTGAAAATTGGTACAAATATTTAACCATTATTTTAAAGGAAACTATCAGGAGGAATGGATCAGAAAGAAAGGCCAGGATGCTGATAAAGCAGATTTCTGCTGTCAGATTTCAGTTTGTTCTTTCAGTTGGTGTTTAAGGCTTAGATAAGCCCTCTGGTCTGAATTCAGTGTAACTTTCAGCTGTCATGGCTATTTTGCTGTGGTGCTTCAAATCACTGAATTTGTCAAATTGTGGGTGAAATAAAAACTAAACTAAAGTCATCTGTGACACAACACCGCACTAAAACAGACCTAGAATCACGTACAGTCAATTGCGCTGCCTCTCCGCCTCCTGCCATTACATGCAGCAGTGGGAGGTTACAGTACAAATCTTTAAGCCGTGCTGTTGCCTGAAGAAGCAAAACTAATGTTATTTTGATCTTTTTTTGAAACTAGCTTAATATTCACAGTAAAGTATTGCTTTCAGGCCCCTCGGTGTTAAATCTGTTTTTTCACGGACCAGATTTGTTCCTCTTGACAGTGCAAACAGGGGTACAGCATTCAATAATTCTCTCACCTCGGATCATTCCTGTCATTTGGTTGCCAGCAGTCATTTCTCCTTTAAAGACCATTACACGGTGCTTCTTGTTTCTAGGGGGGCATGATTGAAGTCTTCACAATCTTAAAAGAGGCTGACGTAGTTAACCCAAAACAATACTGTAGGCGCAGCGCAGAAACCAGGACCAGAGGACACACTGGGTGGAAATGAAGTGGAGACAGACTTAGGACAGCAGGAAGGAGACTCTTCTTCACACAAAGAGTGGTGAGGGAAGGAGACTCTTCTTCACACAAAGAGTGGTGAGGTGATGGAATGGACTGCCTAGTCATGTTGATAAGGGAGATAAGTGGCCTGTTCTCCTGGTATACCCTGGTGCGGGGCATGTTCTCCTGGTATACCCTGGTGTGGGGCGTGTTCTCCTGGTATACCCTGGTGTGGGCATGTTCTCCTGGTATACCCTGGTGTGGGGCATGTTCTCCTGGTATACCCTGGTGTGGGGCGTGTTCTCCTGGTATACCCTGGTGTGGGGCGTGTTCTCCTGGTATACCCTGGTGTGGGCATGTTCTCCTGGTATACCCTGGTGTGGGGTGTGTTCTCCTGGTATACCCTGGTGTGGGGTGTGTTCTCCTGGTATACCCTGGTGTGGGCGTGCTCTCCTGGTATACCCTGGTGTGGGGCGTGTTCTCCTGGTATACCCTGGTGTGGGCGTGCTCTCCTGGTATACCCTGGTGTGGGGTGTGTTTTTTTTATTATTTGCATACTGGCTTCAGCTGTATTTTAAAAGCCCTTCAATATCACTTCAAAGAGTCTGGGCACATATCAGAGGTGACTGTCAACGATAACCTAGTAAAATAACCACTGAACACAAAACAAGCGTTGATGCAAAACATAGGCGTGGCTGCCTGTAAGTCATTAACACATTACATAAAGAAGCTTTAGGGTTATTAGATTGTTTAAATTAATTTAGGATTTAATAATATTTCAATAACAGCTATAGGTGATCTGCTGCATCCTGGGCTGGAGGTCACAATGTCACAGTGCATTTGAAAAACAACACGTGGAGTGTATATGAAGCAGGAAGCAACAATTTATCTACAGTTTTGTCTGCATATTTTAAATTGAAGTGCAAAAAACAAGCAAATTCAAAGCAGACAATTATTTTACCCATTTTTAGCTACCCAGGAAAGCATTGTAAAGCACAGAGAGGTCTGGTAAAGCATAGGGAAGCATTGTAAAGCACAGAGAGGTCTGGTAAAGCATAGGGAAGCATTGTAAAGCACAGAGAGGTCTGGTAAAGCATAGGGAAGCATTGTAAAGCACAGAGAGGTGTGGTAAAGCATAGGGAAGCATTGTAAAGCACAGAGAGGTCTGGTAAAGCATAGGGAAGCATTGTAAAGCACAGAGAGGTGTGGTAAAGCATAGGGAAGCATTGTAAAGCACAGAGAGGTGTGGTAAAGCATAGGGAAGCATTGTAAAGCACAGAGAGGTGTGGTAAAGCATAGGGAAGCATTGTAAAGCACAGAGAGGTATGGTAAAGCATATTAAAAACATGGCAAACCAGGGTAACCTCTGGTAAATGCAAAGTATAGTCTTGGGGAAAGTGAAACTGCCATGCAAACCTACCTTGGTAAACATTTCTAAGCGGTTAGCAGTAATACGAAAAGAAACAGTAGCTTCTCTTCATGGTAAATCTGCACTTTGGTTTGGCCAGGTTTAACACTACTGTTTGGTTTCACAGACCCCAATTAGCACTTTGGGCTGCCCGCTGTTACCTCAGGTAGCGTGAAAGCAGCCATGCCAGTTAATATGTGCTGTGCAGGGTGTGTCTTATTGCTGTAAGACATGCCGTGCCACGCAGCTTGGGATCTGGCTGTACAGGGTGTGTGAACTAATTTCAGAGACACACCGCACACAGCATGCTGTATTATAAGAACTGGTGAGAAATAACTCACTCACACAGACTAATTAGAGCAAGCACCTCGCAAACAAGCTACAGAGAACTCTGGCAGGAAAAAACTGAGATTATAAACCCTACTGCATGGGGCAGTGTGTGATAAATGATGCATATCACACACGACCCCACGCATTGTTCTCCATGTATTATACCTTGTTATAAATCATCAAAATAACAATTTATAATAGACATTAATACAGCTTTACCATCAGAAGCCCTCTCACAGAAAGCTTGCACAATCATATTTCAGTTTTTCCCATGATTATACAGTGTTATTTTTAATATGCTTGCCTATGCTTTACCATGCTTTCACTGTGCTTTACCATGCTTTCACTGCGCTTTACCATGCTTTCACTGCGCTTTACCATGCTTTCACTGTGCTTTACCATGCTTTCACTGCGCTTTACCATGCTTTCACTGCGCTTTACCATGCTTTCACTGTGCTTTACCATGCTTTCACTGCGCTTTACCATGCTTTCACTGCGCTTTACCATGCTTTCACTGTGCTTTACCACACTTTGCTGTGCTTTTACTGGGGGAAACTTTTCAAGAGGCCTAGCTGTCTTGAAAGCGCTCACTCAGCAATACACTCCCCACTATTGGCTGGTTGCCATGGCCCAGTTTTCCTGTCCAAATATTTGTCTCTAAGCAACAAGTCGTGTGAGTACTGTCTGTGTGTTTGTGGCCTCTGGCAGCCAGCTCCCCTCCTCTCCGTCCCCCTCTCTTTAAGGGTTTTGGATGTTGGACACAACTGCAGCAGCTGGAAACATCTGGAGGATTTCACAAGATGATGTCATCTTTTTTTTTTTTTTTTTTTTTTTTTTAACAGTAAAACAAAAAAGAACTGGTAGAAAACATAGTGATAGTAAAAGGAACTTTGTAAATATCATTGAGAAAGTTTGTCAAAGGCTTTTTGAGTTAAGTACTGGACAGTTTACCACTGTGAATTTGCACAGTATTTTTGTCCTATGGTTATACTGTGCATGTATCATAGTTTACAGTGATTTTTAATACACTTTACCATACCTCTCTGTGCTTTACAATGCTTGCCTATGCTTTACCAATGCTCCCCTATGCTTTACCACACCTCTCTGTGCTTTACAATGCTTTCCTATGCTTTACCAGACCTCTCTGTGCTTTACAATGCTTCCCTATGCTTTACCATCCCTCTCTGTGCTTTACAATGCTTCCCTATGCTTTACTACACCTCTCTGAAAAAACCTGACATTCAGACCAGATTTATCAAAGTCTTTACAATAGAGTTGAATTCATACCCTTTTCAATCTGAGACAAATGAAGCTGTTGGTGTGACAGGGATCGTGGGTGCAACCGCTGAAAGACAGGAAGACACAGGACCTGGTGTTGAGATCTTACATAGGCAGCGTATAGTAAAAACACAAGAACACTGGGGAAAATGAGCTACAGACGAAAGATGTCTTGCAAACGCCCATCCTGGAGCTAATACCTGTCCTATTCCTAAAAAAAGGAACAGATTCGGTGATCTTAAGCTTTGAAACACAGCCTCTTGGCTGCCCACCGCACTGAAGGTGTTCACACTAGTATGCCCTGGTTCGGAGCAGAGCGGTGTGCTCTGCGGTATATAGTTTAATATTTGGATAATCCATCCTGACTTAGCTGGAAAATGAAAAGCATAATCTCTACCAAGAAAAATCTCTCTGGTGCAAAATAACCCTTGTATCCCGTCACCTACCAATGAAAGGAGTTACATGGTTATGCTTTGCCATTGAATGGAGCAGCTTTACATGGACTATTTCTCCCAGCACTATGGCCAGCTGTTGCTGGTGTTTTTGTTTACATGTTTTGTTCCTCATCATTATTAAGGCTTGTATTTTCAAATCAATCCAGTTTATAACAGGCACAAGGTTTCCAAGAAAGAAAAAGTATACAACTCTCACAGTGAATTTCAGCTGCACAACATTGATAACCTTCTCTCCCTTTCACATGTAGTGTAGTTGGGGCTGGTAGATGTGAAAGGTCACACCGTCACATGATTTGAATGGAATGAAAAATGCTGTTCAGTCCCGGCACTTAGGATTCTCCACACAAGCTCAAAGCAAGATGAAAAGCCACATTGATTGAGAATATAACTCCGCTGTAAAGGACTGTGCAAGGGTTGCTGAACCCACAAGGCAAGTGTGATCAGCACTACATAACACATTAAGAGATGTTTACTGTACATAACACATTAAGAGATGTTTACTGTACATAACACATTAAGAGATGTTTACTGTTAAAGAGACTTTTGCTTTAAGTATGATCCCACTACCTACAGACCACAGCATCCATCTGCTGAATCGGTGACCTAGAAGAGAGCTTGCCTTCTTTATATAAAGTTTTGTGCCAGCCTGCAAGCTCGGTAGTACAGTAAGTGAGGTGAGGGAGGGGGACTGATTCACAGAAAACAGGCACATCGCCTTTATAACAGACTGTCTTATATCCTGACTGCACAGGGAACCGGATTATAGCAGAGAGGGGGAGATCTCTCTCTCTCCCCCCTTCTCTTACCCATCTCTAAACAGGCATGGTGTGACTAGATTGTTCAAGCGTTTGCCCAAAACAATGGAACAAACAATGGAACACAAACAGACAGACAGACAGACAGACAGACAGATGGATGGATGGGCATAATCTGCACATAAGGGTTGGGAGTGAATGAGGACCGAAAACAGTGCAATAGTATATTTAAACTGAGTCACTATCAGCTTTGATAGCTTGGGGATATAGAGGCACTATATGCACCATCTGGCCGCTTTATTAGACCATGTACCTGTCATCAGGCCGGGACTCCGTTTGTCTGATCACAGCAAGGACATGATGTGTGCGAGCCTCCACAAGCTGCTGGAAGGGGACTCTCAGGGTGTATTGTGTGCATTTCAATTGGTGCAGAGAGGTTTGAGGATCAAGTTCATCCCAAACATGCTCAATTGGACAGAGATCCAGGGATTGTGGTGGCCATGGAAGATGCCTGAAGTCTCTGTCATGCTCCTCAAGCTCCTCACACACACACACACACACACGTAGGCATGGTAGATGGGTGCATTATCGTATTGCAAGTAGCTATCGACAAGTGCTGATTACAGCATTGTTGGGTGGACTTGATCCACAACGATGCTTAGCAAACTAGGCATTCATTCAACCATCCACAGTAACCAAGGAACCCACAGTATATACCAGGAGAACATGCCCACACCAGGGTATACCAGGAGAACATGCCCATGCCAGAGTATACCAGGAGAACAGCACTAGGGTGGGTGTGGCTGTGCATCTGCTGGGGCTGTCAGAAGCAAGGCCAATGACAAATCCTGCCAGCTTCGTTAATATTATTATGAGCTGTGTGTGCAGTGCACTGGGTCTTTTTACATTGCTTTTGAAGACAAACCCTAATAAGCTGTCACAACAGGGGTGGGATATTTTGTAAAGTGCATGGCAGGCCCATGCATACAGTAGAACTGTTATTGAAAATGTCGCAAAAAAAAAAAAAAGAAACAGCAGATTTATTAAATTTTTTCTGTAAACCCTTCAGCGGCACCACCTGCTAAAGTCAACTTGCTGGGGCCTTCTCACTGTCTTTGTCTACAACGTCTACTGGAAATAAAACCAGAGTAAACAAGCCGTTTCTAAGTATGTTATGAACATTGTAACAGTGGCTGGTTCAATATGTTTTACTTTAATTGATAAACAGGTGTTGATGCTGGCTTCACTGTATTAACACGTGTAACATAACAGCAACCAAATGCATGGCTCCCATCGCATAGAGCAGGGGTTAGTTTTGTTCAATGGCTTTCAGCACCCCCACTATAGAAATTGTGCCAAGCAATGCTAACAACATCGTGTGCCATGCTCTGACGTACACCAACATTCAAAAATAAATGAGTAACAGCAATGACTTGGGAACTGTAATTATTTAAGAGGGGTAGGTACAGCCGTGGGCGAAGGGAAAGAACATAACTCCGTCATTATTATTGTCAATATGCAGCTGCTGTCCTCAATATCTCCGTCTCTATGTTTAGCTCCCGTTCAGATGCGGCGGCCGCTCCACACCGGCCTCACGCTGAGCACTGCACTGGGCGGAAGTAATCTACGTAGCGGTCAGTTTTTATCTTCGACCTGCCTGCCGTCCTGCATAGTACTGTGCTAATTTTGGCAACTTCTCGCAATCTCTCTCGCTGTCATATCGAGAGAAAAACAGAGGCTGTTCTAATAAAAGCTCTCATATTTTTATCACAGAATATACGCTAATATACACTGAGAGAGGGCTGTGTATTTAATTGCACAAGCGCATCCGAAGAGTTGCACTCATTAATTGATCCACGGTGTCTATAAAGAAGTGGAATTGATGTTCTGGCGAAATTAACATTCTTGTTTAAAATGACGTTTCAGTGTCAAACCAAAAGATGTAAATCACATGTCTTTAATTAGCTCACAGCTCGTTATACTGCTGAACTACAACCGGGAATGCTCTGAGTACTACATCTCCCACAAACCACCGCGTCCTGCCCGGTACAGTAGGGGTGCGTATCTAAATTCAGCGCTGCTGAACAAAAACGTCACTATTGTCACAACACTTCTGTGTATTTAGGAACGCTTTGTTGCGGAGGAGCGTTGGTGGGCTGGATGGCCTCCTCTGGTTCAGGCACACGGGAATCAAAGGGCCAGTCTAGTCAACGTGTGCAAATGGGTGGAGGGTTCAATTAAATTCAAGAGAGGTACCCAATAAGGAGTGTGTGTTAGCTAGGAATGTTACTAATAAAATAGATGATCCAGTGGAGTCTGATCTCAGTGTCCTTGCAAAATCTCGCCGTGTTGTACTGGGCGAAGCTGCCAGGACAGTTTTTCCTAGTTAAAAATAAGCCCTGAAAACAAAGAGCCCTAAAATACAGTCTTCACTCTGACCTGATATTAGAGATGCAAGCAGGGAGCAGTTCCTAAGCAGATATCAGACAGGCAATACAGCTTGAGAGTATTTTATAATTCAAAAGCAATGTGGCAAAATCCTGCGTATCCTCTCACAAAGTCAACCCCAGAAGATTTGATAGCTGTGAGATTTCACAGACCTGTTAGAATAGTGCTGCTTGCAGTTTCAAAGCCTCTCTACCTTTACAGCTAACTGCTCTTGGTCTTACACAAATTGCTTCCCCAGCTCATTAAAATAGTGGCCCTGTCCCAGAGATGGTATCCCTGGATACAGACCTGTTTAATAATGTGAGAACCGCTCTCTGGCCCTCCAGAAATAAACCCAGTGTCAGAAAGGCACGAGGAACTCTGTGTAGCTATTCTTCATCCATTTGGGTGGAGTGTGTTTGAAGGAGGATTTGCTTTCTCTTTACCTCATTCTAGTTCTTTTTTGAGACCAGTTGCACAGAGAGTGTGGCAATACACTCTCAAGATGTCTCTGTTGCTGGGGGCAACCATGCTTCCTCAAACTGCTCAGGTCTATCTGTAGCAGGGAGCTCTATAAATAGTCAGTGTGAGTGGGAGAGAGAGGGCAAGAGGAGGAGAGGGGAGAGGGGGAGAGGAGTGATGGCAGAGAGGAGAGAAGCAAAAAGAGGAAGAAAGGATGCAAACAGCAGAGGGAGGGGTGAAAAGAGGGAGACAAGGGTAGTGTGGAAGAGGGAAGGAGAGAAGAGGAGAGAGCAGTAAGAATGTATGAGATAGAGGGGGTTAGAGAGAGGGGGGTGTTAGCTGTGGGTACTGGGGGCACATTGGCGTCATGACGTTAAGCCCTTCACGTCAGCGAGACAAGAATAGAACCTGGCTGCTGATCTGATGGAGTGAGAGAGAGAGAGA
The DNA here is from genome assembly GCF_017654505.1 of Polyodon spathula. Taxonomy (NCBI): domain Eukaryota; kingdom Metazoa; phylum Chordata; class Actinopteri; order Acipenseriformes; family Polyodontidae; genus Polyodon; species Polyodon spathula. The sequence continues at coordinate 3,187,462 of NC_054573.1, read as the reverse complement.
AGGGGGGCACAGAGATTTATATATATCCTGACAGATCCCTTCCATGTGGCGTGCACTGAGACACACACACACACACAGACACACTGAGCACACACACTGAGACACACACACACACTGAAACACACACACTGAGACACACACACACACTGAGACACACACACTGAGCACACACACACACACACACACTGAACACAAACACACACTGAGACACACACACTGAGACACACACACACACTGAGACACACACACTGAGCACACACACACACACACACTGAGCACAAACACACACTGAGACACACACTGAGCACACACACACACTGAGACACACACTAAACACACACACTGAGCACAAACACACACACACACAAACACACACTGAGCACACACACTGAGCAATACACACACACACACTCTGAGACACACACACACTAAGCACGCACACAATGAGCACCCACACAAACACTGAGCACACACACTGAAACACACACACACACACTGAGCACAGCACACACACACACACACACACTGAGCACACACACACACACACTGAGCACACACACACACACACTGAGCACACACACACACACACTGAGCACAGACACACATTGAGCACACACACACACACACACACACACTGAGCACACACATACTGAGACACACACACTGAGGCACGCACACCAAAAACCAGAGTATACCAGGAGAACACGCTCACACCAGGGTATACCAGGAGAACACTCCCCACACCAATTGGATAGAGAGACATATTCTATTAAAGTAGCCACACAGAGTAGGTAACCCTCACTAGATCAGCCAGTGTCTTCCTAATGAAGCATTTTATTTCCCAGATGTCTTTACTGCTGCTTTCTGGTACCTAGTCACTTTAGGTGTTGCAGTTCAAACTCCAATGGTCAAGCTGCAATTAGACCATGTGACCTAAAGCAGACAAACCAGGATGCAGCGGTTTATTTATAGCATTGTGTGCATCGCCAGTGTCGTGCCACTGCATATCCTAAACAAATATAAAATGCAGGACCAAAAATATCAGGTAATCATTCAATAAAAGGAGGGCACTAATAATATTGCTTCAGATGTCATTTGAAATGCTTTTCAGCACTCCCCTTACTGTTGCATGATGTCTGCAATCATTCTGCGTGGATCTGCTGCTCCAGTATTGCTTCCTTATCATTTTCTCTAAATCTACCCGGCTTTGAACTGCTTTCACATTGTCTGGAGAATCCTAAGTGCCTGGCACTGAAGAGCCATCCTCATTCCATTGAAATCTCAACATGACTGAACTCCTCAGAATGGCTGCAGACACCATCAAATAGTAAAGGGAACTCTATTAAAAAATGACCTTGTAATGAAGACTCTGTAACCATACTGGAAGCTGAGATTCCCTTGGAGGATGGTGACGAGAAATGGAAAGTTCACCCCACAGAGGGTGAAGGGAAATGGGTGCGTTTCCTGCTGCCGCAGCTCCAGCTTGTGGCTGGGGCGATAAGAGTTCTAGTTCGCGTCGCCCCTGCTAAATATACCAGCTCAGGAAACCACAAAGCTGCTGTGTTGAGTCTCTGTCTTGCTGCCAATAAGCTTCAGCAGCCACTGTGAGGAGACAACAATCACACTGTGATAAGCAATGCCTCAAGCCTGCCCTGGACTGGGGGGTAGCATCCTTTCTCTTAGGGGGTGAGGGAGCAGTTCAGTCGCCATGGTATTAATCCATGCGCCTTTTAGACCCCCCCCCCCTCCCCCCCCCCAAAAAAAGAAACTTAGACCAATTTACTGTGCTGATGTCTTGCTGCTTCAACTTTGTGTTTGCTTCCGATTCAAACAGATCTGACAAAGCACAATGTGCTTAAAATAATTAATTAAAATAATTTAATCCATACTTTATCAATATATCTTAAACAGCAATTATAACCACAGGCCTTACCATACCTCTTTGTGCTTTACAATGCTTCCCTATGCTTTACCTGATCTCTCTGTGCTTTACAATGCTTCCCTATGCTTTACCTGACCTCTCTGTGCTTTACAATGCTTCCCTATGCTTTACCAGACCTCTCTGTGCTTTACAATGCTTCCCTATGCTTTACCAGACCTCTCTGTGCTTTACAATGCTTCCCTATGCTTTACCAGACCTCTCTGTGCTTTACAATGCTTCCCTATGCTTTACCAGACCTCTCTGTGCTTTACAATGCTTCCCTATGCTTTACCAGACCTCTCTGTGCTTTACAATGCTTCCCTATGCTTTACCGTGCCATCACTGAACTGTATTACACTTTGCTATGGCTTTTAGTTTGTCTGGAGAATCCTGGACAGCTATCCCCACACCGGTCAAATCATGTGACAGTGTGACCTTTCACTTCTACACTGGGATCCGCTGAGGCCCAACTTGACAAAGGTTTGAGATCAAGCAGCAGCTAGGAACCGGACGAGCACCGACGGGCTGAGCAGACTCGTCTCGTCTGTAACCCTTCTCCTGTTCATGTGTGTCTCAACAGCCTGTATATTTAATTGAGAAACGCTTATATGAGGAGCGATGATCAAGGAGTCCTTACTTGGATGAACCAGCTTGCTAAACTCCAAAGAGTTCAGTCTGTTACCCTGAAACAAAAGAGATAGAAATAAAACTCAGAAAACCATTCAAGGCAACACGAAGGGGATTCATTAACTCACATGCTATTCATACAGCTGGAGAGCGGCTGATAGCATCACATTTAGTGAGGTTTGTTCATCTGCTTAATTCAGAAGAGAACAGTGACCCCAGGTGGAAGAGACTGGCACTTTTTTTTTTTTTTTTAACTCTTGACATTTACACAAGAAAAAATGTCTCGTGTAAAATACTTTTTTGGTTTCCATTCGCTCAGTTTATTTTACTCGACATCCGCTCACATGTATAAAAACAGCCCCCTTCACACTGGCGACCCTATGTGACTTGAAGCACACAGTTTGAATTGAAGCACAAAGTTTGAATTGAAGCACACGGTTTGAATTGAAGCACACGGTTTGAATTGAAGCACAAAGTTTGAATTGAAGCACACGGTTTGAATTGAAGCACTCGGTTTTGTAATGGGTTTGTTACAGAATACCCAGCCCATAAGCCTCTCAGGATAGGATCAACGTTTTTTTTTTTTTTCTTTTTAGCAGCACTGTAGTGAAAACAATATAATAGAAAGAACCATTTTGACCACCATAAACCAGAACAGAAACCCGCAATTCACTCGGGTCTTATCTGGTGTGTATCTGGAGACCGCTTAGCAATCCTTCACATTGCTTTCCCCAGCTGCCCGGACACGTGTTCGGCACGTGGCCGCCGCATGCACGGTACGCTGATTGGCTGATGGGGTGGGCTGGGTCGTCATGGGTATCCTCCGTCGCCGAGGCGACCGGGCTCTGCGTCACAGAGGGATTTCCCCACGTGGAGCTGTAGATTTTAATAACTGGAAAGCGACGGTCAAGCAAGCTATATGGACAGAGATGAACCTATACAGTATATGACTATATATATATATATATGATTTCTTTGTGCAACACATCCGTGTGCAAAACCTTGAATGGCGCTGTTTGCAGGAGCACTAAAATACAAACACAAGCTTTCTTGTCACGGCACTATCATTCCTCCCTTGGCTGCTGGTAATGCAAGCGTCCTGTGCGGCATACGGGTGAAAGTATTTTAACAGTTTCGTGACCTTGCTGTAATAATCAGACACGCTCCCCTCAGGCCGTTCTGACAGCCCTGTGTAACTACACCGCATTCCTGCCCGTTCACGTGTATCTGAAACAGACCCCGTCCCCACACGTGTCTCTACACGGGATTGGCCACGGCTCTGGCTGCTGGCTGAGAGTCACTGACTGCGGGCTCCGCTCCAGTGGACGATCCCAGTCAGAGACTGGTCTGTGAATGGTTGAGTTGGGCTGGGAGGGTTCTCGGCTGCTCGCTGGACAGCGGCGGAGAGCAGCTTGCAAAGCCGTACACAAACAGCGCTCAGTGCTTCGTGAGGTGCAACCGGGCACAACAGAAATGTCCCTTCGAGGACTGTCTCACAACTGGTGTCGCTCAAAATGATGAGGACGCCTCGTTGAAAGGAATAATGAACTCGAGATGAGGTACTATATTTCGATTTGAAACACACTTTGTAACCGGGGCCGTGAAGAATTTGGATGCTGTGCTGTACCTAACTATTTAAACAAGGGGCAACAGAGCAGGTAAGGGCTCACACTATTTTATTTACAGATTTAAAACAATATATTTATAATTTAAATTGTATACATGATATCTGTAATTGAAAGTAAACCTTAAAACAGACACACACACACACACACACACACACACACACACACACACACACACACACACACACACACACACACACACACACACACACACACACACACACACACACACACACACACACACACACACACACACACACACACACACACACACACACACACACACACACACACACACACACACACACACACACACACACACACACACACACATTATATTTATAGGCAAATAATTCGTTTAAACCAAATCAAAATAATAACTTACACGTTGTTTTTATTGTGTCTGTAGCCAAAAATATGATCAAAGGTCAGAGCTCTAGCCTTACAAAACCGATCCATCGTAAGAGCACAGCATAAGACAAGGAAGCTTAAACACAGAGCTGTGTCTAAAACATAATGCATAGTGTAACCATGGGAAACCTGCAATTAAAAAGAAAATACTTTTCAAATTTTCGGTGGTAAACTTTTTTGAAACGGTATTCTTGAATGTTTGACCAACACTTCTGCAGGAGTCGTTCACACAGCAACGATTACATTTCAATTATTGCGCCATTGTCCCTGGAGCCTATGCTTTCTAATGCTTCCCTATGCTTTCCAATGCTTCCCTATGCTTTCTAATGCTTTCCTATGCTTTCCAATGCTTTCCAATGCTCCCCTATGCTTTCTAATGCTTTCCAATGCTTCCCTGTGCTTTCTAATGCTTCCCTATGCTTTCACTCTGTTTTATTACATGATGCAGTGCTTGTTTCAAAGGGAGTATAAAGCTGTCACTGGTGTGTGTCTGTTAACAGGGTCTGGTTGGACTGGTTTGAGCCCAGTGGCAGCGGGACGATACCACAGGAGGAGCACCCACCCCCTACCCCCCTTGCAGTGCCAGCAAGACCGCCAAGGACAAGAGCAACAGCGCCACCATGAGGGCAGGGCGCTGTGAGTCAGAGAAGGACTCGGGGTACTTTGGTGAGTGTTGGGCTTCATTGAATCACAGCCAGTAGAAATACTGAAAGAAAATTTTATAGCAAACGCCTTGACCAGAAGTCTTTCTCAGTGTCTTCAGTGTAAATTCAATGGCAAACGTTTCCACTAGAAGTCTTTCTCAGTGTCTTCAGTGTAAATTCAATGGCAAACGTTTCCACTAGAAGTCTTTCTCAGTGTCTTCAGTGTAAATTCAATGGCAAAAGTTTCCACTAGAAGTCACATTTAGCACTGAATTCACCAGCAACAACATTTAGAAGATGAAGCATAGTCCTGATTGTCCTGTACAACCTTCTGCGCGTGAAGAAAGTGTTTAAGCAGGGTGGCACCGCCATCTTGTGGTAGTAACCGGGAGTGTCTCATTTTGTTGAAATGTTTGGGTGTTGCTGTTTTTTTTAAGGGTGATTCCCCCTGTATAATATAAAATAGACTCTAATTTTTGACAGCCTATCTATTCCAGCAAACATTTCTCCCGAGGGTCATTTTCTACAGGAGATGTGTGAAACGTGTGCAGCGCTAACATGGTTTCCCACCTCGCCTGAGAAATCTGCCTTGGGGAGTCTTTTCAGAAGCAGTTTTTGTTGGGGTTGGTTAGTCAGCCTGTCTGTCTGTCTGTCTGTGCCACTGTGTCAGTGTGTCTCTCTGTTCTCCTCTCTCTCTATTGCAGACAGCAGCTCAGAGTACCTGCAGATGGGCTCTGAGGACCACCACCCCTCCTCCTCCTTCTCCTCCAGCAGTGTGACTCACCGCTCAGGGGGCCTTACCCCCGTCTACATTGTTAAAAACATGGTCATCAAACAGGTGTGTGTGTGTGTGTGTGTGTGTGTGTGTGTGTGTGTGTGTGTATATATATATATATATATATATATATATATATATATATATATATATATATATATATATATATATATATGTGTGTGTGTGTGTGTATATTAGCTCAGAGCCAGCTGCCCAATGTTTTGATATGTTGTATATGTCTTTCTCAAGGGAGCCTGTGTTTCTTACATGATGTAATGGTGTTCTATATATTTATTTTTACTTACATCTTTAAATCTATATTAATTCTAATTAACATTAACAAAGTCTCTTTCAATATCTGATTTACATTTAATCTTTCCACCCTCATTTTCATGTTTGCTTAGAACCAGTTGGAACTACTGCATTATCTGTACAATTATCTATAACGTTTTGTTAAGAACTATATTTAGTTTTCTGTGCCATCAGTCTCTTAAGTGTGTTATCTGCCTGTCTCACCCTCCTGGGTTGGTGTAATACTCCAGTCCACCTCTCACTTCCTGCATTTATTTCCTTTGTAGGATGATATTATGTATCAAACACAATAATTTATTTTAGCTCAAAGAGCCAGCTGCCCAGCATTTCAATATGTTGTACATATCTTTCTGAAGGGGGCATGTGTTTGAATCAAAACACTGGAGGTATTTATAGGTGTTTGATAATGTTGTTTATACAAAGCGTAGGCATGCATTGTAGTTAGTACCACATTAACATTTCTGGTTTGTTTTTTTGATTTGCAAAGCTCTCTCATTCTCTCTCTCTCTCTCTCTCTCTCTCTCTCTCTCTCTCTCTCTCTCTCTCTCTCTCTCTCTCTCTCTCTCTCTCTCTGTAGCCCCTGACATTGCAGACCTACACTGGCCCCATTCTCCACAGCCAGCTGGCATGGGGCGGTCAGCCGAATCTGACCACAGTGAGCGGTGAAGGGGCTGCCCAGGTCCTGTTCATCCAGCAGTCCGGAGCCGGTGCCCAGCTGAAAAACCCCTGCAAGAAAAGGGACACCTACCTCCCCATCCTCAACTCCTACCCCCGCATCGCCCCGCACCCCATGAAGAGCCCTGACCAGGAGGCAGGGAAACCGGGAAAGCATGGAAACCTGGGGGGAGCGCACGCTGGGAAGAGCCAGAGCAAGAGAGTCTGTGTGGTGGACAGGAGGGAGTCGGTGCCCAAACTGCAGGAGAAGATGGAGAGGAACCTCCATCAACCTCCCCCACAGCCCCTCATCCCTTCAGAGAGCCCCGACCTGTGCAGCCTCCTCTCCCCCTGCCCCACAGAGCTCCCTGTGTCCGGGCCTCCCTCAGTCTCCAGCTCCGAGACTTCGTATTCATCTGCCTCTTCTCTGCTGACCCACCCCAGGGAGTCCTGGAGGGAGTCCAAGGCATTCAGGAAGCAGGCTTCAGACCTGGAGAAGCAGCAGCGCTTCCTCAACACAGTGGAGATCCTGAGTCGCTCCAGCCTGCTGGGCATCACCCTGAGGACCAAAGAGCTGATCCGGCAGAACCACAGCACCCAGCGCCAGATCCAGGAGCTGCGGGAGCACACCAGGCTGCTCTGCCTGGCCGCTCGCTGCAACCAGCCTCAAAACTGGGCCCGGCTGCAGGAAGCCATGGTCAACTCGGGCTACAGCGATCTCACGGGGGAGCTAGCCAGCACCACCGCCACTGCTGCTGCCTCCAGCCTACAGCCTCGGGGACCAGCCTGGGAGGGAGGGGACCCCCAGGCTGCCTGCCACTACCCTGCACAGCAACAAGCAGGCTCCTGATCCCGAGAGGCTCAGCAGCTCCACTCATGCCTCTCTGCCTTCCTGGTGAATGTGCCCCCCGGGGCAGCCTCTCCTGGAGGAACGGTTAGGGGTGCTGCTCAAGCCTTCCTCTTATTAGCACTTACAAAAAATAGCACAGCCTCCTTTATGAGGATTGCTGACCAAGGCTTCAGATTACATTTGAGTAAACCGTACTTCCCATACTTGGAAATGATTAGGTACCAAGAAGCAGCAGCAACTTTCAAGTCTGTTGTGTATATTTGAAAAATCTTCATTGGTCTTGGTTAGCTGCTAGTGCTACAAAGAGGTAAGAACATGTATTTCCAAGCCTTTGTGTGCACTACTTTGAATGGGGCCGTGACAATGTTGCAAGTGCTTATAGGGTGTAAGAGGATGGATTTAAAAGCATTGGTTAACGAATGAAAATATAGCAAACCCATTTGATTTGCATGTGCTTTTGTGTTGGAGTGGAGAGATGAACAGGGGACCCTCTGCTCCAGACTCTCCGAAAGTGTACCGTCTGAGTCAGACTGTCATCAACTCGGCACAGCCCAGTCCAGCAGCTTCTCACATCTCACTACGCTGGGAACATTCTTAAACAGGAGATAGCAAGATTGAAACTTGTTTGTAGGAAAATAAATAATACAAAAAAAAGCATCACAAACCATTTAATAGATAATGATGTTCAATTTGTATACATTGCTGTAACAGTCAAGTGCGTAATAATAATCATTATTATGATTATAATTGAGGCTACATTGACGTGTGCATGGAAAATAATTCATAAATAATGCATATGAAAAAGGTTTAGCCTATATGTGTACAACTGTAAAAATACTAAAGCTAGTGACAACATGTATTGACAGAGTTTAAAACATTTAGTAAAATTCTGAAAGTTGAATTGACTAGTTTCGGACACAGTCATTTTGAATTTCCAAGTAATTCCCTGTAATGTGTTTTAAGTCTGCAGATAGCGGAGGCATTGTGGTCTACTGGGTGTAGCTCAGAGCAGTGAAGTAGCTGAAATTTCTAAGTAATTTAGCTCAGTATGCAGAAAAAGAGCAAACAGGCTCATGACTCATGGTTGACTCAGAGATGACAATCTTTCAAGTAATCGTAAGAAAATACGTTGCAAACCATGCTGGATTCATCAGATATGTCAGTAACCAGGGCTTCATTTGTTAACAGAAAGGTGATATATCTTCTCATTAGCGAAGAGGGATATCATTTTTGGTTTGAGATCTACTGACCTTGATTCAGAGCAGCTCCTGTAAAGGGTTCATTCTCTTCTGCATGTTTATTTAATGCCTTCTTGTTGGTGTTGGTAACTGCACTGACATCTGCGTTACCCTAATTTGATTAGGGGTCGCAAAAAAACATTTTTTTACTCATAGATTTTGCATGCGTTTTTTCACTGTACATGGTATGTCATTTTTTTTTCTTCCCCACGTGATTCATCTTTTGCAAACTGCATACATCTCGCCTGTCTGATAAAAAGTCAGATCTGGGATCTGATCCAATCTGGCACTAAATAACCCCTTCATTGATGTATGCTTGAAAACACAGTGAAAAAACAAAGCATCTTCTACTAGATTGTAAATATATAGAAGCACATAGAAATCCATTACAGGGGTGCTACTGCTTAGTGCAGGGCAAGTAATGCATATTATTAACCCAGCAGCCGCTAGGAGGAAATCTGGTAAGTCCAATACTGAGGGGTTTGAAAGGCATGGTGATAAGCCCCTATTAATGATTTTACACATGTTAGAAGTTACTGGTACACTCAAGCTGTAGACGTAATCCAAAAAGGGATTAAAATAGCACAAACCCCACTGTATAGATCTGATCCCTTCTAACATTGTGAATAATAATCTATATGTAGTGCCTTTCATAATGGACCACCATCACAAAGCACTTTACAAGATATGAGCCTAGGGTGTGTGAACTGTGCATCAGCTGCAGAGTCACTTACAACAACGTCTCACCCCAAAGACGCAGCACAAGGAGCTGAAGTGACCTGCTCAGGGTCACACACAGCGAGTCAGGGGCTGAGCTGGGATTTGAACCGGGGACCTGCTGTTTCTTTATCCACTGAACCACACAGGCTCCTAGAATGACTGCCAGCACCTCTCCCATGAGGGCAGGGACACACACCCTGCGGCCCAGTCTATTCATCCATTTCACTTATGAATATATCGTATATATATTTTTTAACTTTGTTGACTTGCTTTTTCTAATTTTTCACATGCAAAGCAGCACACCATTTTAATTTGTACTGGGGAGGGTAACTGCTTCTCATCAGCTTGTCTCCAACTAATTTCACAAGTCCTTCTCTCCTGTCTCAAATGCACAAACCCGCTGCATTGAAAGAACCCATTCCCAACACAGGAGGCTTGTTGCTAGGGAAGTGACGTCACTGCCTTGTGAGTTTCGCTACATTACTGCCTGCTACAACTGAACAAGTCATCAGCTAAATACTAGCTATTTTGCTTGGTGTTATTGTGCAATGCGTGTGTATGTGGTATAACAGTAATGCTTTGTTTTTAATATATATGCATTAAACTCAAGTAATTCTTTAGTAATGGCCCACTACACACATTGGGTTAAATTCATTTTCTGTCTATGCGGCCCGTGATAAATGTTTGGTTGCGCACCTTTGCATTATCTGATGATATTTTATACATTTGCACCTTTAAACATTTTCATTCATCCTAGTTAAATTCAGTTTAGTTCAATTTTATTTGCATCAGCTAACTTCAGTTTCATTTAGCTGAGCTAATTCCAGTCAAGTTTAATTTAGTTGAATTCGATTTAGTTCTTACTATTTGTTGCCGTGGACAAACAAAACAATATATATTTTTTTTTTTGATAGAAACTTCCTTTTTTTGAAACTGTGATTACAGAAGTGACAGTGTTGCAGGGTTGTTTAGGAATAAGACTTCAGCACTGTCCAGATGCACAATCTGCGTAATACAGAGAGCAAATGCAGTAGGAAGTAAACTATCTTAACTCTTAACCATTTTGATGTTGTTATTCAGGACAGTAACAAGGACTTGGGTCCATCTCACTCATCACAAGAAAGACTTCCTCATTTACTGCTCCCTGCAGTCCAGGGCAGGCTTGAGGCACGGACTGAACTGCTCCCTCCTTCACCCCCTGAGAAAGGTGCTCCCTTTAATTCAATTAAACAGAGTACAGTACTTTGCAAGCTGATGGACAGTACTTTGTTGTGGTTACTGAAACCAGTGACAACTGAGCAGAAAGCAGACTTAAGACTCTTTTAGCCTGGCATTCGGAATATGAAGAGTAGTTAGGATAATTAATTATTATGCCCCTTTTCCACCTGCACTCCACTAGCAAGATACCCGACCAGAGCCGACCCATACCGTGAAACCCTGTGACAGTCAGCGATATTAGATCATGGGACAGGTGCATCTGCAGTGTGTCACAGGCATTTTAATGACAATTTTTAAATACGTGGCAGAAATAGAATAGCCCACTATTTAATCTTGAAGCTTTTTATTGGAGAATCTGGACTGGATGAATGCATGAGGTAAGTGGACCCTGTCTCAGTAATGCTGTGGAAACCCTGGTATAGACCCTTCAGGTGCGTAGGCTGAAATTCGGGGGAGGGATTATTGAATGATTGCTCTCATCAGATCACTTCCTCGCATGCTTTATAAATCACACAGCTACACTCACCTGGGCGTGAATCCCAGTTCTAATCAATCCTACCCCTCCAACCCCCCCCCCCCCCCCCCCCAACTTCCACACTGATGCAGGCAGACACCCTTGTTTTAGGGGGGGCTTGTATTTATATAGTTATTTATGTAGCGGTTGCTAATAAAAGGAACACAATTGCATTTTACAAAACCAGTGGCCTGCAGCCAACTTCTCAGTTCCTATTTAACAATGTAACATTTCATGTAATCAAATTACTAGTAAGATATTTTAAGAAAATGTTTTCGTCAAGGGAAGTATTCAAGGGAATCAAAAATCTTTGAAACTGGTGCGTTACTTCATTATACATTCAATGAATACCATGGCTGATCAAATGAAGACAGGGTGTGCCCACCAACATTATCACTGCCAAGAGTAATGACAGTAACCCATCGCCTATCCAACTGCAGTGGGACCAGACTAAGGGCAGACATGTAAAAATGTGGTTAAATGAATCCTGTTTTAAACACCATTTTGCACAGCTGTAACAATTACTATATTCACACAATTCTTGTTTTGAGATTCAGCTTTTATTAGGGAGCTCCCCTAAATCCCTTGTTTAGAAAGATACAGGGTATTAATGCTTGTGACAGGCTAGGCGTCTGCCGCGTGGGTGCGTGCGTTCGCTGCTGAGTGACAGGCAGGAGATCGAGATGGAGGTTGGAGTTGTTACGCCCCCCGCGGGCGAACAGGGCTTATTGACATATCAACACACTGACCAGCTCACGCGACACGACCAGCAATGGCAGCGCATGGAGCACATAAAACACAGTGTAGGATCTACTATAGTCTGTCGCATATCAGCCAGGGCAGATATGTGACAGACTATTGTATATAGATCACATATTCCTCTCAATATATTTTGTAAATTATTATTGGTAAGTATTGTTTTTACAGTCTATATAGTCAAATACTTGTAAAGTTCTTAAAGGGAATTGAATTAGCCTTATCCTGGCCCATATTTTCCTGTTCAAGGCGGTTTGAATGGATTTGCATCACTACTGATGAGCAGACTAGTGATCAGGCTAAATTGACAATAAGTTATCCAGTAAACAGTTCTCTCCAGATTTCCAGTCAGCTCAGATTCATCACAGCCCAGCCGCATTCTCACATGCCTGGCTGACCTGCCTGCTGGAGGGGAGTTGAAGCAGAAGGCAAGGGTTTAACCCAAGTATCAGCCTGTGAAATAACTTTGAATTACACACATTTGTCTGTATATATATATATATATATATATATATATATATATATATATATATTATGATATATATAGATATATATATATATATATATAGGTCACTGACATATCGACGTTGCAAAAAGTGTGTTTTACAAATTAAAATTGAACTAACTTGATCTCTTCAACGAAAATGGTGCTTGGGTCGTTTACCACCCACCCAGTGTGGGGAGAGTCGAAACGTACACATCACATGCACGCTGATGTAACACTAGCAGGCATCTTCACACTGGGGAGAAAAAACATTTAGCCACGGCTCTTCCTTTGGGTTAAGAGACTGCTTCTCTCTACCTATCATACTCCCAGCTTTAAACAGGACTGGACTGAAGCCAATAACAGGTATGTCTCAGATATTAAATATTATATATAGTAATACAGCAGGGAGGGGGTTAATATCCTCCCTGCAGAAAACATGTGCGTGTGCACATTTTGTTAATTGTTTTATTATTAATTATTCCCTGCACCTGGTAGCTATTGATAAATTAAACCAGGTGCAAGGTATCTAAGAGAGGCAGCTAAACTGCTCTGAACTGCTGAGTAAAGGAAGACAGAAGGTGTGCTGTCTTTCAGAGCAGTCAAAAGAAAAGTACAGAGATTTGTGTTTGTGTGACAGGTAAACAGCTTAGCCGTCCTGAGAGTTAATTAGGTTCCTGTGTGAAGTAGTTAGTGCTCAAAAAAGAGCTAGGTATTTGTTTTGTATATTTCTGTCTGTGTTTTATTTTGTGTATTAAAAATAGCACTTAAGTGCTTAAACGCAATTTCTGGTGCCCTTGGTCCTGAATTAAAGGGGCAACGAACCGTTATTATTATATTAATTGTGAACTGACTACTGTATTTTGATCAGCTACACAAAATATCAATTTTAACATCTCCGTTTATTAAGAGGCAAGTGACTGCAGCAGGCAGTAAGTAAGCCATCCTAGTTCTCAAAAGTGGTTTTGTTTCGATATGTTTTATTACAGTTTTCAAAGCGTTTCAGGCAAGTGAAATCTTTTTTGGTACGAACGCTAGATGTGTGGCAACACTGGAAGCTTGCTTTTGCATTGTCCCGTGAACTACCAGACATCAATCCAATCCCATACACTTTAGTGTTGCAATACATCTTGAAAGGTTTTGCTGTACATATTTGGGCACTGGGGCCAAAAATCAGTAAATCGATTTGCAAGTCGTTCTCTAAGAAGCAATTACCAGTAATGTACAGGACTTTCTAGTCCTTCCATTCTAGTAGCCACATGGTATAAATAACTGGCATGGGGGACGCAGATTCATGACCTGATTAGCATTTTCAAAGTAGAATCTCTTTTTAAAACGTTGCCATTGTCTGTTTTTTTTTTTTGTTTTTTTGCAGGATTGTGTCTCTTTTGTTGCATTTTTTGAATTGTTACATGCAGTGTTTTTATTCTTTGTGTGTTAAACTCCAGAGCTGCCAGTCACAGCGATTGTGAAATAAATGTTGTTGTGTGAAATTGGTATTTATTGCAAAAGAGAGGAAACTAAACCGGTCCTCAATAAGGATAAGAGGGACGTGTGTACTCGGCATATTCCAGCCTGGAGCACTGAAAGTGGAGCTTCGACACAGCTCTACAGTTAAACATGTTAAACATTTCTGTGCGTTTGTTACATTAACCTCGTCATGGCAACAAAGACCATTTGAATTTGAATTTGAGAAGGAAGCCTGCCGAAATTCTGAAATGAAACATTCTTGAACAGCTGTTCTAAAGTCTTGCTCAATGCATATGGGTGTGAGAGAGAAAGAGAATGAGATACAGAAAAATATTGTAGAATACTAAAAGGAAAATTCTAGTTAAAAATTAACCAAGGGGGGAAAACAGAATATTCTGGAATTTAACGTTTTACTGTTCAGCTCACTATCTGAAAACATTTGTTGTATTAACTATAAAGAATGGTGATGGGATTTGAACGTGACAGGGCGATTTTTTTTTTTTTTCTGCTTTAATAAATCTGATTTTTAATTTGAGACTTGAGCCCTCTAGTAAAACTGACACCTGTTCCTTTCTTGTTTCCTGTCTAGAGAACAATCGAGTGCATTATGGGTGACTTCAGTGAAGAGTGGGGATACTCCAATGTGGATTACAAAGGCTCCTACCTGAACGACACTGACTGGGGGTACACACTGGAATCTGGGCTTGGGCCGCTGCAATACTTCGTCATGGTGGTGTACAGCCTGATATTCTTGCTGGGGGTCCCGGGGAATGCAGTGGTCGTCTGGGTGACGGGTTTCAAGATGAAGCGCAGTGTGAACACTGTCTGGATCCTGAACCTGGCCTGCGCGGACCTGCTGTGCTGCCTGTCCCTGCCCCTGATGATCTCCTGGGTGGCTGAGGATCATCACTGGTCCTTCGGAGCCCTGGCCTGCAAGCTGATCCCGGGCATCATCCTGCTCAACATGTTCTGCAGCATCTTCCTCCTGGCGGTGATCAGCGCAGACCGCTGCCTCCTGGTGGCCGCGCCGGTGTGGTGTCAGAACAGGAGGCGGCCCGCCGTGGCAGGCTGGGTGTGCGCGGGGGTCTGGGGGCTCTCGCTGCTGGTCACCGCTCCTTTTTTCGCCCACCGCAAGGAAGTGACTGATGTCCTCAGCTCCAAAATCCTCTGCAATCCCGACTACTCCAGCTTGAATGAGGACGCCAAGGCAGCTGAACTGGGCATCGCTGTGTACCGCTTCATCATCGGGTTCCTGGCCCCGTTCGCTGTCATAACCGGCTGCCACGTCTTTATCTTGTCCCGGGTGAGCGGCGGGCAGAGGGCCAGCTGGAGGAAATCTCAGAAGACCCGACGTGTGATCTGTGCCGTGGTGTTGACGTTCTTCATCTGCTGGCTCCCCTACAACATCCTGGGGTTCATTCAGGCTCTCACCCCCTCCTACTCTCCTCTGGTACCCCACATTCTCACCGCTGATCTCTTCTGCGTCTGCCTGGCCTACCTCAACAGCTGTCTCAACCCTCTTCTCTTTGCCTGTGTCGGCCAGGATTTTAAGAACCACGTACGCAAGTCCCTGAAGAGCGTGTTGGAGAACATCTTCATGGAGGACTCCCCCCACAGTTACTCCAGCAACAACAGCCTCTCTCTTTCAGAGAGGGTGCAGCATTCTGTGATCTGAGCAGTAACATCTTCAGACTTCCACGCCCGACCCTTCAGCTAGTCAAAGGAAGTTGACTGCTTGTGCCTCTCAGTGTTTGCAGCTAACAAAATATTCCTCTAAATCTTACCTGCTTTGTACTTCCATTTGCTGCATTGGTCTCAAATGTGTGATTTGTGAGATTGTATTGTTTTTAATATATATATATATATATTCTCCTATGGCTCACTTCACATTAGCATATCTTCTGGGTCCTGTTACTGGCTGACAGCTTGTCAGTCAAAAGGGGAAGCAGCTGATTGGTTAATGACAGGCAAAAATCTGACAGACTTTTTTTTTTTTTTTTTTTTATCCAAACGCAATTTCAAATACCATGTTTTTGAAATGAAAGTCCATGTTTACAATAATAACCTAACAGCACTGCCACAGTCAAGAGAAAAAGCGGCAGCGCTGAACTGCAGCGAGGCGCACCACCTCAAACCTCAAACACGTGCCGCCTCACTCGAGCGCTATCAGCCCCATCTCTGTAGCTGTTAGTGTGTCAGCTCTCAAAGGGTTTACACTGTCACTGTGAGAATGTGGCTGGACAAGGTTAAGTCTGATCTGATTTGGAGGGGAACTTTAAACCCCTGTGAGAATGCGTCCAGGCTAAATTTGAATGATTCAATTTGGCCTGGCCACAAAAAGTCACCAGGATGGGAGAACTGGAATAGTGATTCGAAACAAGAATAAGAACACACAGAGTGAGAGAACTAAAGAGGGAAAGTGTGAGTGTTGGGAAGGGGAGGGAGATGGGGAGTGGCCAAGATCATTTCACTTGATCTGAGTAGCAGGATTGGAACCCAGAACTAGCCTTCTGTCTGTGTGTGTGCGCCACTTTGACCCCCAGAGTGGAACCCAGGCCTGCTAGCAGCGCCACCTAGCTGTTCTAAGGGGTTTTAAACCCTGTGCTATTGCCTCGGATGTCAGAGTCTGTCCGTAGCAGGATATGATGCATTAAACACCAGGGTTATATTCAAAACACATAACCATTTCCATGGAAACACTCCTTCTTCCTGCACTGAAAGCTGTGTGGCAATACTGCAGGCTTGGGCTGTGAATGGGGGACCCTTAGGGGAGAGAGAGAGAGAGCAAGAGAGGAGCGAGAGAGAACGAGAGAGAGGAGAGAGAGGGAGAGCGAGAGAAGAGAGAGAGAGGGAGAGGGTGAGGGTGTGAGAGTGAGAGAGAGAGGAGGGAGAGGGAGGGGGAGAGAGAGAGAGTGAGAGATGGAAAGGGGGATAGAGAACTGGAGAGAGATTTAGAAACATAAGGGTGATATAGAGAGCTGGAGAGAGATAGATAGAAAAAGGAGGGACAAAGCTACAGAGAGAGCTGGGGGTGAGATAGATTGAGAGAAAAAGGGGCTACAGAGAGAGAGAGAGAGAGAGAGAGAGAGAGAGAGAAAGAGAGGTGGAATGTGGTTGGATGAGCTGCTCCTGTTTTGTCAGCACTGTTGTTTGTATCTCAGAGATGCATCGGGAGGCTGTATTGTATCAGGGTGTAAATCTCCATCCCCACAAAGCATCTACCAACTGAACCCTTAACAGCAACCTACATCAAAGTACTTGTGGCTGAAAGTGAAACTGGGAGAGGCAGCCAGCATCTATTATACACATACAGTCTCACTCGGTGTAAAACCGACACGTTTTGAAACAAGAAATATGCCTGTTTTGCTGTCAAAATATAATACAGGGCTCCGGACAAAACAAAAAAAAAAAAGCCCACTGCTTGCCAAATCCACTTGTTGGTTGCCACTTTAGAAGCAAGTTGTCGCTAACACATTCAACTGCTTAAAAATACAGCAGCTTGCTAAGACACAGAGAGTAGTTCTGACACGTGAAGATCATGTCTGCTTGTTGCTTCATTCTGCTGAATGGCTAATCTAAGCAGCTAGGGGCTGCAATTAACTCAGCATGTTTATAGCTGAGATATTTTGCAAGCACTGTGTGCGGTAGGGGTTTTAAACTTCTTTTTTTTTTGGAAACTGTACCCCTTCTGTCTGGAGTTTCCAGCTCAAATACCCCTTTGTACTTTTCGCGTGACTGGACGGTCTCAAAGTTGCAATAAAAATATTCTGATTTAACACCTTTCTTGTTTTATTTCATATCTAATTTACGTCACAACAGTTTGGGACTGCTAATTTAGGGCAGGATGCCAAACAGAAGGCTTAATTCTTAAAACTTTTCATTTGTCTTTGGATGTACAGAATAAAAAGACAGTATTTGTGACTCTCTTTGGAAACACTATTCAGCAAAGTTATTATAAATAATACAAAACAGTCTGCACAGTAAATGTTCATCACATGGTATAGCATTGACAAGCATTGCGGCAAAGAGAAAATACATTGTAAATGCATAGTATAATAACCATGGGGAAATCACTGTACAACTGCAAAATCACCTGTGCTAATCTACAGTGGTGAACTTCAATAGCACACATTGAATTATGTTCTGTATGCTGGGATATTGTGTATCTGAAACAACGCTATGTAGCAATATACTTTCATGCAAATCTTATAATCGTATGCTTTTATTTGCCAAAGTTAGATGAAAATCATTATTTATTTATTTATTTATTTTGCACTGCATACAATGGGCGACGGGTGGGTGTGATTGAGATTTGAGATGCGATACCTAAAAACTACCACCAGATGGCAGCAGTGAACTAAAAACGCTTCAGACCTGTTTTACACCACAGCACAATGAATCGAGTTCTGTATTTCTCAAATACAATTTCAATACAGGATAGATAAACCATCTGTCTGCCTGTGACATTTAAGCCTAATGTGTTAAATGCCACTGCGTGTCAGTCTAGTACTCTTTGATCTAATTATTTTAAACAAACAGCTTTCGTTTTATTCTCTGCTGTTCTCTGTCAGAATCTATCTGCTGTAGCTCAGCCTGCAGAATCCTAGTTACTGGCTTCTTTCTGCTTCCAAAGAAATCCCACCTGCATGGCTTTTTTTCATCGGAGAACACAGAAAGGAGCAAGGGGACTTGATGGGAGTTTAAAACACCTTGAATGGTCCAGATAAGGTGAACTCAAGTCTCAGATTTAGCACGGCAAGCAGGATGAGAGAGATGGCAGCTGAGTAAAAGCTTAGAACAGAGCTAACAATTTGATTCTATTACATGAGAGGGTATTAGACCCCCCTAGTGGTGGTGAGGGGTATTAGACCCCCCTAGTGGTGGTGAGGTATATAAGACCCCCCTAGTGGCGGTGAGGGGTATTCGACCCCCCTAGTGGTGGTGAGGGGTATAAGACCCCCCTAGTGGTGAAAAGGGGTATTAGACCCCCCCCCCAGTGGTGGTGAAGGGTGTGCTGTAGGGCTGCTCACAGACTCTCCCTCTGTTCTTGTGAGCTCTGCTCCTCTGGTCTACAGTAACAATATGAAGGGGGGAGGGGGCAGAATAGAAAATAAAGAAACGTCAAGAGAGTGGTATAACACAACCCTGTAACTGATCAACATGTACATTTCAAACCTGCATTAAATTAACACGACAAAGACACCTTACAGCGGGTCCTGTAAGTCAGGCATCACAGGCAGTATCATATAGCCATTAGGATGTTTTCTTTACCGCGTCAGAGTGTTTAGAGTGATGTTGGGTGCGCTCTGAAGCAAGACTCGCACCCTGTTTCCCTGTACTGTACCCTGCTCCCCTGTGCTGTACTCTGCTCCCCTGTGCTGTACCCTGCTCCCCTGTGCTGTACCCTGCTCCCCTGTGCTGTACCCTGCTCCCCTGTGCTGTACCCTGCTCCCCTGTGCTGTACCTTCCCCTGTGCTGTACCCTGCTCCCCTGTGCTGTACCCTGCTCCCCTGTGCTGTACCCTGCTCCCCTGTGCTGTACCCTGCTCCCCTGTGCTGTACGCTGCTCCCCTGTGCTGTACCCTGCTCCCCTGTGCTGTACGCTGCTCCACTGTGCTGAACCCTGCTCCCCTGTGCTGTACCTCTGCTCCCCTGTGCTGTACCCTGCTCCTGTGCTGTACCCTGCTCCCCTGTGCTGTACCCTGCTCCCCTGTGCTGTACCCTGCTCCCCTGTGTACCCTGCTCCCCTGTGCTGTACCCTGCTCCCCTGTGCTGTACCCTGCTCCCCTGTGCTGTACCCTGCTCCCCTGTACCCTGCTGTGCTGTACCCCTGTGCTGCTCCCCTGTGCTGTACCCTGCTCCCCTGTGCTGTACGCTGCTCCACTGTGCTGAACCCTGCTCCCCTGTGCTGTACCCTGCTCCCCTGTGCTGTACCCTGCTCCCCTGTGCTGTACCCTGCTCCCCTGTGCTGTACCCTGCTCCCCTGTGCTGTACCCTGCTCCCCTGTGCTGTACCCTGCTCCCCTGTGCTGTACCCTGCTCCCCTGTGCTGTACCCTGCTCCCCTGTGCTGTACCCTGCTCCCCTGTGCTGTACCCTGCTCCCCTGTACCCTGCTGCTGTACCCTGCTCCCCTGTGCTGTACCCTGCTCTCCCTGTGCTGTACCCTGCTCCCCTGTGCTTTACCCCGCTCTCCTGTCCTGTACCCTGCTCCTGTGCCTGTGCTGTGCTACCCTGCTCCCCTGTGCCCTGTGCTGTGCCCTGCTCCCCTGTGCTCCAATATGGTATAATCCTGTCACCAAAGAAACTAGACATCTTTATGTGCTCAGTATAATCTAATCTATATTCAGATGTTTCTGCTCAGAGTCCTGGTCGATACATGCAATGCTCAGGCTCCTCAGTTTAATTAC
Source organism: Polyodon spathula (assembly GCF_017654505.1). Lineage (NCBI taxonomy): Eukaryota > Metazoa > Chordata > Actinopteri > Acipenseriformes > Polyodontidae > Polyodon > Polyodon spathula. The sequence goes on along the minus strand of NC_054573.1, from coordinate 3,166,837 downwards.
TGTTTTCAATAAAAGCTGCTTTATTTTAGTCCCCTTTCTTGCTTTCGCTGCAAAATCAATCCTTTTAATTGCTTCATGTCTACTGGTAAATTTACCATGAAATGAACTTAGTTGCTCTGAAGCTGTGCTGGAGGACTAGGGTGGAGGAGGGGGGGGGGGGGGGGGGACACAATTAAACTATTAATCGGGACCCTGAATGAAGAAACATATATATGTGGACGCAATATCAAACTTGTGTCTAAAATACATGTGTGTGTGAAATGATATCTTCCAAATGGTTATAAAAATGAATATCCTGGCTAACAGGCAATGCATTCTATTCTAGCCACATGGACTAACAATTAGTCTTAACACAGTAAATGAGTGATCACATTGAAATGGACAGAGAGAATACGGTCTGTATATGAAGCTGGCTGTATAAATATTATTAATATACACCAGACTGCTATGGATGATTTTAGGCGGTTTATTTTATTGGTTGAGATTCTGATCACAGTTATTCAAATATTAATAGCACTATATATTCTTTATCACTGTTCCATTTCCATAGCAACCTGGAGCTGTGATGTATCTGTTGCAGGTAGTTGAGAACATTTTTTGGTGGTAATTTTATTTTTGGTGCAGTGAAAAATCCCTCTAAGCAGTGCTAACGTTTTAAAAGACCACGAAACCAGTCTGTAGACCTCAATCTCATCTCGATCCCAGTATCAAACTGGGGCTACGATCTCCACTCCAATCTGCAACAAGACAAGAGTCAAAGATCACTTGTACGCATCCTGTTTTTGTATCAGTGCTGTGTTTAAATTAATTCATCGGTTTCCCTGACATCATATTTTGCCTGCATACTGTTTTCTGCAGGTCACTTCCACCATCACTGTAGAGAAATCAAGTTCTGGGGCTCACAGACAGACAGAGGGACAGAGAGATAGACAATCCCAACTGACATCTGTAGCTGATGGAAATGAATGAGACAGATTTCAGACTGTTTTCAAGTCAGCCCCAGTGCTGAGAATATTTTAGTCCTGCATTTTTTTTTTAAATGTAAATCCAGGATATGTTAATATTTCAAACACCACGCTTTAGATAAACTGCTGCATCCTGCTAGCTGTGTAGCAGTGGATTATGTCTTGAGTGAAAAGCAGGCAGGCTATGGACTGTGAAATATTCGGCATCACCTTTCAGTGAGACTAGATTGAGATGGGCTTCCACTGGGCATCACAGGGATCTGGGCTGGGAATGTAATTATAACTTTTTTCAATTAAAAAAAAACTGGATATTTTGCTTTTTGATTCCGTCCGTCTGTATTCCACACATTCTGTCGAATCCCTTATTCAAAAGGTTTAGGTTTAATTTTCTACATACTGTACACAAGCATGAAATCATTAGAAATCATTCTGGGAGTCACAGATATTTCCACTCCTGCAGTGTTTGGAAATCTGACATTCTTCTCTACTGTTTACAGACGGGCTGCTAGCCATCCAACCGAGGGTTATAGAAAGTGAAAGACTAGCTCCCAGCATTTAAAGAAGTGGCTTAGTCTTTCTCGCCTGTTAGTTGCTGTGCTTGGAGCTGCAGTGCAGTCTGATTGTGTAATTTTTTTTTTTTTTTACATGATATATTGTAAGTTAATTAGGCCTCATAAGTAGTTGATACGTAACACATGCCATCCGTGTACGTCATGACACATAAAGTATATCTCCGTTACATTAAATAGATGTAGTTATCTACATTCACACCTAAAGTCCTTACGCGAGGATCCTCCCCCCTCCTTTACGTATATATATATATATATATATATATAATATAATTATATATAATATATATATATATATATATTTCCTAAAAGGATCAAAACAAAAAATTTTGTTTTTTTCATGCAAGGGACGTTCCCTGAGGACTTTCTAAAGCCATCGGTGACCTCTGATGGAGGTAACATAATAATATTATATTATAATATATTAGAACATGCTATTTTGTACGTAAAACATGTTGTATAATACAAATAATTTACTAGACTCTAGAGCCGGGGGGGGAGGGTGGGGGGGGGCGTTGGGGTGCAGATCTACTTCCCCACCTCTCGTCGACATTACTTTACCTCTAGACTAAGGACCTTCATGAGTTAGTAAAGTGCACGGACGCCGTTAGACAATTTAACACAAAAATATTGTCGGGTGACAAATAACTTGGACGTGCGTTAAGAGATGGGGGGGGGGGGAGGGTAGGTTCATGGGGTCCGTCACCTCCCTAGTACCCCAGGCAGTGGAGATAAACACCCCCCCCCCCCCCCCCCCTCAGCCTGGAGTGTTGGGAAGGCAGCAGTGACAGATTGCACAATGCTGGGAGGTCCTGTCTTGAATCAGGCAGTGTCTCCCTAACCTTACCCCTGATATGCCAGGATTACATTTGGGTCTGGGGGATTAAAATGCTTGAATCAGACTTGGTCCACTTCTGAAGTATTTGCTGTAGAGAGATGTAAACAGGATTCTAAACGTACCCTTAACACACTGCTGCCCTGGAACCCTGTTCTGAACCACACACAGTTCACTTATCGGCAATCCCATGTCATCACACAAGTCTTTGTTATTTAATAGAAATAGAATCATTGATGGGTCTCTACATACTGTAGTGAAAGGTAAAGTGGATGGTTGTGTCTCCAATCTCCATTGTTTTAAGGGAACGCTGTTTCCAGTCTCCTGTTCTACCACCTCTCACAACGATAAGAGTTTGTTTTTGATGGTAATGCTCACGTGGAGCAGCCAGGCCTTATCAACGAGGCTCTCTGGCTTATTAATTATTATTTAGGCTCAGCTGACTGCTACCACCCCTGCGCTGACTCGGGAGCGGAGAAGATGAACACACGTTGTCCTCTGAAGCGTGTGCCGTCAGCTGCCTGCTTCTTTACACACTGCAGACTCACCATGCAGCCACCCAGGAGCTACATCACAGCTCCCAGACAGGTAAGCCCGCAGGCGCCCGGCCAGACTACAGGGGGCGCTGGAGCGCGGCGAGCAGAGGACACCCTTGCCGACCTAGACCCTCCCACCCTGGCGACGCTCAGCCAATTGAGCGCCGCCTCCAGGGAACTCCCATCCACGGTCAGCTGTGGAATAGCCCAGACTCAAACCAGCGACATCCAGTCTATAGGGCACATCTTCCACTAACGCAGAGCGCCTTTACTGGAAGAGTTACTTGGGAGGCAATGTTTTTGATCTTTTATAGTCTTCTAAAATTTGATCTTTTATTGTCTTCTTAAATTCTCCTGCTGTTGATCTGAGCCCCATTGTTTGGCTGAATGATTATGTCTATTTAGAATGTATTATTTCTTCTCTGTATCAGCGCATGTACATGAAGATTACAAGGATATGTGTTTTTCAATATAGTCTATTTTTTAATGCTTTTGGTTTAAATACCTCAGTATTGTAATACCTTCACCCTGCTGTTTTATACATTCAACAGATATTTAGCATTTCATTGTATTTAGTAGGTTAAAATAGTGGGTCACTAAGTCAGGCCTAGGGAGAAATTTGTATAGTTAAAGAACTAGAGAGAGAGGAACTGCTTTCAGCGGTAAAGTACATCTAGCTAACTGCGCACATTTTCCTTTAACATGCAGACCAATGGATGAACAGAAAAACAAACTTCCTAAATGTATTTTGTTTCCAAGAGGTGTGGTCCTGGAATTTCCCCTCACTGTAATGAATATCCTGAAGCTGACCGGAACTATAACACTGCAGGATTCGTCAATAAGCTTATAAAAATATATTGCCATTAAAAAATAGAATTCACCTTTACCGTCATTTTTAATCTTGCAAAATCTGAGACATATGAAGTGATGGCAGTATATATTATTTAAGATTTACAGGAATTCATTTGCCAGCACCATGCACTTTTAATGGGATTATTTCTCATGCTTAACCCAACCTTGGTTTCAGCTTAGAGGCCAAATTGTTTCCGTGGATCTCCAGAACCGCTAGTGCTATAACTGAGATCCGAAGGGTATAATTTCTCTGCAGTGATTTCTTCCGCAATTTGACCGGGTCAAGCCACCACCTCTAGAAATCGGGTCACTTGAGCAGGATGTGATTTAGAGGATATACCCTGCACGATCGATACTGTAGTTACTCTCAGAATGAGGAAGCTGAATAACCCGGCGGAGCCCCCGAAGGTGTCACAGCGCTCAATGAACGCTCACTGAGTGCTCTGCTGATATAGAAGTGTAATGTTGAAGAAAGAGAAGGTTTGAGTGATGGGGCAGAGGCCCTGCACAGTTATCAAAATCAGGGCTTTTGTGGCTGGCACCCATCTTGGCTCAAGAACGGGCCAACAGCCTGGAGCCAAGATAACCATTGTTTGCACAATAAGTTACATTCGAAAATTGTGGATAGTGGACAGGTGGTAATTGATTTATTGATCGTCAATTAACCCCAACCACACACTATTTAAAATACAAAGGTCAGCGTGCAGAGAAGAGGCAGTTTAGTGAAGGCATTGCCACGCTTCAACAAGGTAGAGAGGTTAGCTAATGTGTCGAGATAGCTGTAGTCTGGATGCTGTGTTTTGTTTTGAATGTGTGTTTTGTTAATGCCTTTTTGTTTTGTTGACAATAAAAGTGCATGAAAGCGCTGAATGACAGCTTTCTGACTCTAGATTTGCAGCCCCTGCCACTGACCTTGGAACCACTGCGCCACAGCACAATGAATGCTGTATTTAACAGCTGATATCAGAGAACTGCTTTCCTTTGATCACGCTCCGCGTCTGCTTAGCAACTGCATCTGCTTTGGAACAGTGTGCTGCACCCAGTCCTTCTGTCGTTAGATTTGACTGAATGAAAGATTATAAAATTAGCAGGACCCAGACCACTCAATATAAAACTTATTCGATGCCAGATCTCTGCACAATTTTGCTACAAATTGTGATACTGAGCACATGTGGCACTGTCCTGTACGCACACTGTCTGTCTGGTTTTTATATTGTAGCAGCCTAACCCCCTGAGATAAAACATGGCCAGCAGAATCATTAACAGAATGCCTCTCCCAGCTCTTTGACCTCCGTTGGAAGGTCACAATCCTGTGTAACCCGAATGAATTGATGGAGTCAAAGGCAGAACCACAGCAGCTCTGCAGTGAGCTGAAAGCCAGGTGGAGACAGCTGCACGGAGTGATGAGTCACGCACGCTGGACTCACAAAGAGGGAAGGAGAGGTGAATACCAAAAGCTCGTGAAACCCTTTGCTCTTCTGTGCTCATCTCAGTCCAGTTAAGATCGTCTCCAAACTGCAGGCTCTTACTGCTAAATATAAACATGCGCCATGGCAACGGAGCTGTAGAGGGGAGGGAGAGGATGGGACCGGATGAGGGAGGGAGGGCGATGCAGAAAGATTGACAGACAGGTTGTCAGCCCCTGACAGATGGACCGAGAGATTGACAGACTGGCAGACAGATGCACAGACTGACAGAAAGACTGCCAGAGTGGTCTGGGAGATGCTGTTTGAGAAATCAATGTGTGTGTGTGTGTGTGTGTGTGTGTGTGTGTTTGCGGACAGATAGAATGGTTTGGTAGATCCAGTGTTGGAATTGCGTGTGAGACAGACAGGACAGACAGTGTTTGGAAGCTGCAGTCTCTGTGTTGGGGACAGACAGACACAGGGTGGTCTGGGTAGGTTTAGTAACGGAATGCAGTTTGTGTTTGCAGACAGTAGCTCTGCAGGAATGTTAGCAATCTCAGATCAGCCCCCCAGGCGAGGCAGCAGCAATCTGCAAGCTTTATATGGAAAAAGCTGTGAATTCAGGGAGAACATGCACAGGGACCTATCTGTGTGCAGCCCTTGCAAGATGTAGGGCTCTGATCTCCAGAAGGGCTTAGGGATCAACCCACTCATAAACTCTGCATTCATCCCCCACGTGTGCACCAGACAGACAGCTTGATTGTATCTGCTATTTAATCGCAGGTTATCAGTTAGCATGCACGCCAGGGGTTTCTACACACAACCTGAATATCACTAAGAGGTCAGACTCATTATTAACTGTTTGCTCTTCTTTGTTGACATATGGTGGAGACCTCACTCACTCTCATTAAAGAAAGTGAGACAGGAATTACATGCAGTCAGCATCTGTGAATACCACCACTTCCAAGGGCAAAGTCTGGGAGAGGGAACTAAACTAAATTACATCTACAAAACCATCCCACCTTATAAACATACACACCGTAGCGTCTGCTGTAGATCACCCAGAATTACAAAGCACTCAATCTGGAAATACTAACAGAAACTTCTCCTGGAAGTCTTTCTCAACAATGGCGACACAATTTGATGAGTGAATTTACTGTATTCTGCAAACTTTCTGGTAAAGTAAAGGTTAAAAATAAAAACAAACAACAAAAAAAAAAAAAAAAAAGAACTCCCTCCCATCCACTAGAACTCTGGCCCGTTGCTAGGTTACCGTTAATCAGAAACTGCATGTGTTTGATAAAAAAAATTTAAAAAAAAGCTTTCTGGATGCACTTGAAGAAAAAACACTTCAAATGATTATAACTAACAAAACAATTCCAGAATTCTTCCCTGCTCTGCACTTCAGTTCGTTCTGTATGTCTCTGGTAATGGATTAGGGAGCTCTGTTTGCAAGCCATGCTGTCACTTTCTCAGTCATTCCCCCACCACACAGACTGAAATATCAGTGACTGAATGGAGACCTTCCAGCACCTTGTGGAGTCTCTGTCACGTAGTGATATTAAGTTCAGGTCCTAATAAAGTGGTCAAGCAGTGCATTTTCTACAGCAAAGCCTTGAACCAACTATCCAATTCTCCTACAAACGGACTTGTTGGCAAAAAACAATCATACAGAAGTGTTTTCCTGAGCAAATGGAAGGGCTCTGTTCTGCTATTGCAGTGAAGCAGTGATGGGGACAACAAGGTCTAATTTAGTAGCTCTTCTGCCGAAGTTAAAAAGGCAGCCAGCGCTCCTTTCTTCTGCGTGCATACAGATGTGCTCAGTGAGGCAGTATGGTAGAGGCAGTCCCTCCGTAGCCCTGCTGTAGTTTAATGGACTCCCCAGTGACTTCTCTGTGCCAAGTGTGAGGGGGAAGGGGGGAGGGGGGCATGGGCGCGGGGTGAATAAAGCATTCACTGTGCCCCCCCCCCCCCCCCCCCACTCCCCCACCCCCCCTCCCAGACACCCCCACTCTCATCTGGAGAAGGTTTGCCTGCCTGTCTGCCAACCTTCAAAATAGTCAACTCGGGAACCAAGGCTATTTCCTGAGAGAGAGAGAAAGGGAGGGAAAATAAGAGGAAAAGAGAAACAGGAGAGACAGACAGATGAGGGAGAAGGGGGATGAGAAAAGGGTGGGAGAGAGATGAAAGAGAAAGAGGAGGACGGAGAGAAACAGGAGGAGAAAAGGAAAGTGAAAGAGGGGGTGAGAGAGGGAGAGAAACTAAGAACTCTTCTAGAAGTTTATTCTAATAGCTCCATTCTAATGATTTCCTCTGTGCACGACACATGATTGGGAAGCCATGTGTACCGTGTCGTTTCAGATGGAAGGATGCATATTCATATGATTCATATTCATGATATTTTATAACATGTCGGTCTATATGATTACTTTTCCATTTTTCATTTGACTTATCTGAATAGTCTCAGAATTCCTCACTGAAGTATTTAAAGTTCTCTACTCATTTTTACAAGGGAGAGAGAGTGAGCGAGGAGAGAGAGATGCAGAGTGGGGCAGAGAGATAGTGTGTGAGAGAGAGGGAGTTAGGGAGAGGGGATACAGAGGGAGTTAGAGAGAGTGTTTATGTGGCAGACCGCAGTGCTTTCCTGACTGGGTAGCACAGCTGCTTTCAATTAGTCCAAGAATGCAGGCTGGGTATGTTTCAATAGCACTGTCACAAAGCAGCCTGGACAGAGCAGCAACAAACCTGGAACGTATAGCATAACAAACTCAGCCTGACAACCCGCCAAAGGACACTTTGAGCTGACTAATTCTATAATCTGTCCAGCTGTTTGTAGCTTTCAGGGCTGTAAATATACTGCAGGATCAAATGAGTAGAACATCTTAAAGGAGTGCTGACCCAAGGTTAAAATCCATTCTCTTCTTAAGAGCTTGTAGGAGGTAAGAACATTGGCTTTTAAATGAAGAGAAAGGGTGCTCCCTCCAGTCCAGGGCAGGTTTGAGGCACTGAGGCTGGACTGCTCCCTCCCTCACCCCCCTAAGAGAAAGGGTGCTCCCTGCAGTCCAGGGCAGGCTTGAGGCACGGAGACTAGACTGCTCACCCCCCCCCTCCTTCAGGCATGGAGACTCCATTCTCCCCGAGTACATAATAATTAATAACTTATTAATTGCATGCTGTTAGAAAACGCTGACAGGAGTTGTATTGTGGGCTGTCTCAGGGGGGTTGTGTGAAGTTTCTGAGGAAAGCCCTTGTTCTTTGTTAATGTGTCGGCCTGTCTCGTGGATCTCTGGAGCACTCCTTTTTGCTTCGTTAAGGTGCAGCTGGAGACAATTACCTCGTAAGGCCCATGAAAGGAGGCTGCTTACATTCAAAAAGTTCCTTAAACGAGAAGAACCGTGAGCAGCCAGGCCTGGATCCTGAGCTGGACAAGAAAACCAGCTGTGTGGAACAGGGGTCCCAAACCCACCAACAGCTGGAACTACGAAACCAGAGGAATTCAGAGAACATCTGTATACACGGGAAACAACGAAAGAGCAGAAGACACACAGCCTCCATCTACCATCCGCCCGTATGTAAACCGCTATCTACAGGCAGACATTGATATTCTCAATGAACCGAGCTACAGAATGAGCAAGTTTCATCACGGCTGGATAAGCGGTTTTCAAGATACAAGTAAGAGTGTGACATACAACGATTCTGATCAAATAATTCTTGCTCTGTACTATTGTCATGGTAAAGGTTTTCATCGTACAGATAGCTCTGATTTGAAGGGGGGTGCCTGCTACCGTTCACTTTCAAACAGTCAAATGAGAGTCACGGTAAATCACAGCTGGTTCTACTAACATCTGTTGCTGTCCAGCTCTTTTCAAATGCACCCCATTGATCGTCTCACCTCACCAAATGAAAAAGCAGACCGGGGAAAAGACGACTTGTTTATTTACAAGATGCATTCATAAATACAATAAGACACAGGTTATTTACATGTATATACAAAGCTGTAGCATCACCACACAAACACAAGGAAATTACCTCATTGTTCAAAGTCAATAAATACATGACAAGCTACCTTTATCAAAATACTGTCGAGAATAACACAGAATCTACAATAAAAACTGTAGTATAAATATTCAACCATATTGCGTGATATTTAGGGAAAGTATACAACAGTTACATAATAATACGGTTGCTGGTAGACATTTCATACGAGTTTTGACATTTCAATATAGAAGGGACACCAAAAACCATTCAGTTTCCCAAAGTTCCCTTGTCTATAGTTTTATATATTATACACAATTCTTTCAAGCTGTAGACTTCCTTCTACACAAAGTGATCCACCTTCTTGACTTCCTGAACCTTTCCCTTTCACAAATCTCACATTATGCCCAACGCAGACCCCAGAAAACCCTCCCCAAGTTTATCAGAGCAGTGATATCGATATGAAATTGACAGTTTTTTGAGTCTGACTCCTTATTTCTAGCTTTGAGGTCTTTGCAGACTTACTGAGATGGTTTATTTACAGCCCTGTATGCAAGAGACTGAGCGACTGCAAAATCCTCCATATTACCCCTTCAAATACACCTGGACTCAAAAAATGCTAGACAGATACTGAGATTGTCTCTAATGTGTTTTCCATTAGTTCCATTGCATCCTGCACTGTGTGGTTATCCCAGAATTACCACTAAATATAAGATTCTCTGGTGCTGTACAATGCTCTAAAAATCCATCTGTGGCTTATCGTGGCAAGGTGTGACCAAATAACCCCATTAGCATCACAACTTAACCTGTATCTACCTGAATAATTTTTGGTGCTGTTTTTTAAGAATCTTTAGAGGGAGTGGCATTACATATCGTTATCTTCAAAAAGCACAAAAGGTCACCATGCCAGTGTATCAATAACAGAATCCTACCTGGGTGTAGTTATTATTAATTAGTCTTTTATCAGATGCTTTTATCCAAAGCGACTTACAGACACTAAGGGGTGAACTATGCATCACATCCGCTGCTGCAGAGTCGCTTACAATAGGACCTCGGTCTCATCAGGACTGCAGGAAAAAGGTGGAGACAAATACATAAAGCAATACCTACAGGGCACTGCAGCCCAAGAGCTAATCCAGCGACCCTGCACAGATAGATAGAGAGGCTCTGTGTGAAGATCTAGTAACCATTGGACAGTACACTGACTGGAATCACATTGCTGCACCACTAGGACTGGCTTTTAACAAACCATGTGAAATACAGTACAGCAAGGTCCCTTGTTCACAAAGCCTCAGCACGTAAGAAAAATGGAATCGCAGATGTTTCCAACTGTTCAAGACTGGCTTCTTCAGCAAAAGCCTAGAAGTGGTTTAGGAATAGAATACTGTGCTGTGCATTATTTAAATCCCCTTCAGTCGCTTGTGCCATGTTAGTTTCACCGTTTATGAATCTATTTTATAATACATATTTGATTGATTTTTAAAGTTTTGACCTGGCACATTGCCGAACCACATAGAGCTCACCTAAACTGTTTAAAAGTTGTGATCGAAGGGGATATAAACAAGGGCTGGTCACTGTGTGGTTCTTGGGTCGTAGGTGACTCACTCAGATCCACAAAAAGACTCTTTTGGTTTTGATCCTATTTAATTCAGTGGGGAATACAAGGCAAATTGCTGGTAGAAAATACAGTCAAAATATAATTTTCATCAATACTGAAGCAATATCTCAGTTGTAACAAATTTCTATAAAAGCTTGCTTAATATGCATTGCCATCGCTTCGTAGATCTCAAGTCTTCCTACAGGAAAAGTGCGCACGTTACTTCAAAACGCGAATTTGATTTTGAATGGTATTTTTTTCATTGCATTTCTAAACAATAAAACTGGCAAATGTCTCTTACGCGCTCTTCAGCACACATGCGTTGCTTCTGAACTTTTATACAAGATCAGTCTTCCTGTGCACATGTTTTTAATTATATACGTTTCATCAGAAAAAAATAAATAACTTGAAAACTCTTCAAATGTTTGCCATTTATTTTCTGTAATAGAGCCGACTAAGTTGACCAGAAGTATAGCGTTAAAGTATAAATATTCGTCTACATTCAAAAAATCGAATTCACCTTTATCAAAACGAACGTGTTTTTCATAGACGTAAATCTCAGACCTGTGAAATGATGGCGATCATATTAAGGTAAACTTAACTGGAATTTGCACGAGAGATTTAAAAAAATGTTTAGTTTTCCTTGCTATTAGGAATAAGCACAGCAATAATGAACTTTGCGAAAGCCAGTGGCTCATGGATTTGGCACTAGATGATAGATTGTGGTTCCTTTTCAAAGAGCCCCTTGTACAGTCCTCAGACCGTGGTCATGACTTTGAGCGATCCTGTCCGGAAGCGCAGTATCTTCTTCTTCAGAGCGTGAGACGCCTTGATCTTCACAAAAGCTTTGGGCTGGGCTCCTGCCGGGGTGCAGGTGGAGGAGGAGGGGGAGGAGCATGACGAGGACGAGGGGTTCTCCCCCAGCTTGGGAGGCAGCTGCTGGGGCCAAACCAGCCCCCCGCTCTCATCCGAATCGCTGGAGAGCGAGCTGGACCCCGGGGAGTCTGCCTCCTCACTCAGGCTGGACTCGCTGTCTCCCAGGCTGGGCACAGCGTAGCCTCGCAGGTCCTTCTCCGGGAGGCAGACTGGGGCCCGCGGGGGGGAGAGGGGCTCCCCAAAATCAGCCTGGTAAAGGGGTCTGGAGGGGGGAGGTGGCAGGGGGAGTAGAGGGAGGCGTTGTTTCCGGGAGCGTCTCTGATAGTGAGATTCATCCTCATCCTGGCTGATCTCTAGAGTGGACCTCCACTTCCGGTAACCCCCTCCACTGCTGCCACTGCTGCCTCCACTCCCACTCACTCGCTTGGGCCTCTGCTGCTGCTGCTGCTGCTGCTGCTGCTGGGCACCCCGTCCGTACCCCTCCTCCCTCTCCACTGTGTTGTACCTCCGCTCCAGGGCGCCTCGCTGCCCCATTAGGCTGTTCTCAGACTGGGACCTGCAGGCCTTCTTACCTGATTTCTTTGCCCCAGATCTGGGCCCTCCGTCCTCAGTGAAGCGACACTTCTTGGGTGTCGTCTTAGCCCTGCTGGGGTGCTGGAAAGGGAACCTCTCTGGGGAACGGGGCGACTCTCCGCGGCTCCGGCCCCCGAAGGAGGCTTGCTTGATGAGCTGTCTCTGGTAGCTGTGTGCCCCCGAGCTCCGGCTGGACTGCTGGGCTGGGATGTACTGAGCGCTCACCATCTCCTCGTCAGCCAGGGGCGACCTCTGCCCTCGGTATTCCTGGTAAGCCTCGCAGTACTGGAAGGCCGAGCCCGGGGACTGGGGGTATTCTTGTTCTTCCAGCTCCTCCTGGTATTCCGGCTCACTCCCTGCTCCCAGGCTTGGTTCCAGGGATGCCTGATCCTGGTGGCGGTACTCCAGGGAGGTTGGTCTGATGGGCTGCCTCTGGTACAGCAGGGACAAGGCCTCTTCCTGGTAGCTCTCCACCTGTTCCATCCCCTGGCTTGCCCACAATGGCCTGGCCTTGCCCTCGAAGCCTTGGGAGGGATTTACACTCCCTCCCTGGGTGTACCTGCTCTCTCCGGACTCCGCCTGCCTGCAACAGAGGCTGCTCTGCCTGGCCAGGCCCTTGGGAGGCTCAGAGGAGAGGCTGGTGCGAGGTATGGAGGGTCTGGGAGGCAGGGCTCTCCTCTGAAGCAGCCCCAGGATATAGCTCTCTACGCGGTGTGCTTGCTGAAAGTCTCCAGCGCTGGGCTGCTCGCCGGAGTCTTGGTAGGGCTGCTCAGAGTAGCAGGAACCCATCTGGCTAGGCCCGGGGAAGGAGTAGGGAGAGTCCCAGGGGTAGCGCCCCTCGGCTGTACCATCAAGGGAGTTTGGGTAGGGGGAGGAGAAAGAGCGAGGGACCAGCGAGATGGGGCTGCTGTCGGAGTGAAGGCCCAGACACTCTTGATCCATCAGGAAGAGGTCACCTGAGAAGCAAACAAACCACATCCAACTGTTATTATCAGCATTATTATTATTATTATTATTATTATTATTGTGGCTGCTGTTGTAGTAAACTAGAGATTGACAAGTGCACTCTGTTGAATGGGTGTGATACCTTTTCTCCTTCCTCTCATTCTCTAGACTATCTATTTCTCCCCATCACTCTCTCTCTCTCCTCTCCTTTCCCTCTCTCTCCCCTCTTCTTCATCCCCTCTCCCCTTCCCACATGCCCCATCCATCCTTCTTCTCCCCTCTCACTCTCACTCCCCCTCCAACTCTTCCTCTCCCTCTCCTGTTTCGCTCTCCCCTCCCTCCTCTTTCCTTCTCCCTTCTCTCCCTCTCCCCGTGCACAGGGCCTCAGTGTGTTGCAACTGAGCTTATGTTTCTTGTGAGTAGCCTCAGTCCTTCAGTACAGCAGAGGAAGCAAGCTGATGGAATCATAACAAACCCTAATCACTGCCAGACCAGGACTGTAAAGGATGCTTTCTGGAAACAAGCTTAGAACATACGAGAATATAAAAACAAGAGGAGGCCGGTCAGCCCATCTAAGCATGTCTGGTTCCTAGTAGCAGATCGAGCTTAAAGGACAGGGGAAAAGATTGGAAGCTTTAAGGGCAATAACTGTGTGTTTTAACACAATAAGAAAACAAACAAACAAACAAACAAACAAACAAACAAACAAACAAACAATAAATAAATAATGCTTGTTTACCTACAGACTTGGGCCGCTCGTTAGCGTAATTCATGCGGGCTTCGGCCAGCCCCCGCATCCTTGAGTAGCCAGGCGGGAAGTCCCCGAAAACGGAAGAATCTGATTGGCCAATGGGGGACAGACTCTCACTCAACTCGTAAAAACCTGAAAACAGGAACAACACAAAAACGTTTCATCAGATTGCGCAACGCTTAACTATGCTTTACCATAAGAGTGCAAAGAAGAGCGACCAGAATTATTCCGGGCTTAAAAGGCATGTCATATGCAGACAGGCTAAAAGAATTGAATCTGTTCAGTCTTGAACAAAGAAGACTACGTGGCGACCTAATTCAAGCATTCAAAATTCTAAAAGGTATTGACAGTGTCGACGCAAGGGACTTTTTCAGCCTGAAAAAAGAAACAAGGACCAGGGGTCACAAATGGAGTTTAGAAAAAGGGGCATTCAGAACAGAAAATAGGAGACACTTTTTTACACAGAGAATTGTGAGGGTCTGGAATCAACTCCCCAGTAATGTTGTTGAAGCTGACACCCTGGGATCCTTCAAGAAGCTGCTTGATGAGATTTTGGGATCAATAAGCTACTAACAACCAAACAAGCAAGATGGGCTGAATGGCCTCCTCTCGTTTGTAAACTTTCTTATGTTCTTATGTTCTTAACTCTCTGTGCTTTACAATGCTTCCCCATGCTTTCCCATACCTCTCTGTGCTTTACAATGCTTCCCTATGCTTTACCATGCTTTCACTGTGCTTTATTACACTTTGCTGTGCTTTTACTATGGGTCACTTCTGGAAGGGTATACTAGGTTAATGAAAGCTGTAGTTCTTGCTTTCTCATAGCCTTTCATGGTCACTTCACCAAGGCGGGACATTAGGCCTCCGCTCCTGTCAGTAACCAATCAGCCGCTTCCCCTCTTGACCGACACGGTCGGCAGCCAGTAAGAGACTCTACCTCGAAGACACTGCTGAAATGATCTAGGAAGTGCAAGGGTGACAGAATTCCTGGATGGATGGGAGGGCAAGCAAACTGAGGACTTTCTATAAACTGAAGCAGGACCAGATATCATCCTGTCTGAAAATGAAAATGTGTGTCTGCTACAGCATGCGCTTCCTTCAGAACTTCGCATTTCAGACCTAGGCTTTATCCAAGTGTCTTTGTTCTAACCAAGCCCCTTTATTCTTAGTTTTTACTGATTTGTACCAAAAATTCGTGGGTTTTAGGCATGTATAAATACTCATTTACATTTTGTAGATAAATGTAATAGTGTATAAAGGGGCTCCATTAAACATACTGAACCACTGATACAGGTTAACTGCATCCACCAAAAACAAGCAGGTGAATTATCCCATAACATTTACCTGGAAAACTGAGAAATTCATTATTTTAACCAATTTTCATTTCATTTTAAATAAACACTGATAAACAGGAAATTATATACAAAATAAAAACACGAACACAATGGCTTTGGCTGTGCAAGACAAGCTGGTCAGTACCTGAGCTTGGCCGGCTGTCTCCCAGCTCGGAGGAGGGGTCCGTGAGGAGAGGGCTGCCGTGCACATGGAGCTCCCCCACCTGCTGCTCCAGCTCTGACACCAGCCCATTCTGAAACAAGAACGAAACCGAGAGTCACTCACAAGCAGAGCCAGCTGAACGTGTGGTAAAGCAGAGGGAAGTAAAGCCAAGAGAGACATGGTAGAGCATGTGAAAAAACAAACCATGGTAAACTATGATAAACGTGCAACCATACTGTTGCAAACTCTTATACTGGAAATGGTGCTATGTACAACAATTGTATTATTGCTGTTTATGAAAACTGCAGCATTCACAATATTCTGTTAAAGAGACCTGTACAGGCATTCCCTTGGATGCAAAATCGTCCAGAATAAAACTCAAGTGACCACACCACTCCCCGTCAGCCCTAGAGTCACATCAGACACTTAACACACACCATTCCCTGCCAAACGTGTATCGAGTCGAGGTCACGACCCCCACTGCAAGCTTGGATATAAGAACTCCCTTGTCTCGCGCACACACAGCGATCGCTTTTAATTTACTTTCCAACTCCCTTGAGACTCAGACTGGCTGTGCCATTTCCAGTTAACCCACTGCACACTCTTCAAACCTGAACAGTACAGCGCTGAGTTCTCTACACTAGACTGTATTGAATTAGCTGCTCTCAGATCCCCAGTACAGCGCTGAGTTCTCTACACTAGACTGTATTGAATTAGCTGCTCTCAGATCCCCAGTACAGCGCTGAGTTCTCTACACTAGACTGTATTGAATTAGCTGCTCTCAGATCCCCAGTACAGCACTGAGTTCTCTACACTAGACTGTATTGAATTAGCTGGCTCTCAGATCCCCAGTACAGCACTGAGTTCTCTACACTAGACTGTATTGAATTAGCTGCTCTCAGATCCCCAGTACAGCACTGAGTTCTCTACACTAGACTGTATTGAATTAGCTGCTCTCAGATCCCCAGTACAGCACTGAGTTCTCTACACTAGACTGTATTGAATTAGCTGCTCTCAGATCCCCAGTACAGCACTGAGTTCTCTACACTAGACTGTATTGAATTAGCTGCTCTCAGATCCCCAGTACAGCACTGAGTTCTCTACACTAGACTGTATTGAATTAGCTGCTCTCAGATCCCCAGTACAGCACTGAGTTCTCTACACTAGACTGTATTGAATTAGCTGCTCTCAGATCCCCAGTACAGCACTGAGTTCTCTACACTAGACTGTATTGAATTAGCTGCTCTCAGATCCCCAGTACAGCACTGAGTTCTCTACACTAGACTGTATTGAATTAGCTGCTCTCAGATCCCCAGTACAGCACTGAGTTCTCTACACTAGACTGTATTGAATTAGCTGCTCTCAGATCCCCAGTACAGCGCTGAGTTCTCTACACTAGACTGTATTGAACTGGCTGGCTCTCAGATCCCCAGTACAGCCCCTGTATTGAATTGGCTGGCTCTCAGATCCCCAGTACAGTCCTATTTCTCTGAGCCCTGGGTTGGAGTTATTGCCCGAATGCCACTATGTAATTATACAAGCTCATTATACCAGTGCCCCATCTGTACAAACTTGCGGATCAGTTAGTCTGATTCTAATACACAATCAATCACCACACTGTTGACAACAAAATGGGTTTTAGAGCTTCTGGAAGCCGTCATACATCTTGCGTTTAATAATTATTTTCTACCTCAGTCCAGTCCAGAACACCACCAGCCTGCCTGCCATTCAGCCCTGGGTCTCTCTCAATCTCTGACTCGCGTGCTGGTGTTTGTGTTGAGACGTGGATTGCATTAATGCACACAGTCTGTCTGGGGGCTGCACCGAGACCCCTGACTAAAGATCATTTTACTAGTGTGACTCTTAGACCCTCATATTGGAACTCAGGGCTCGGTCTTTCTGCGTTGTATTGAAAACATATCGCTTTTTCAATCAACAATCTTTAGTTTTCTAAAAAAAACTATTTCCAGACCCACACACACACAGTATCACCAAGACACTATGAAACACACAGTGTCTCTCACACACAGTGTCACACACACACACAATGTCACACACAAAGTGTGACTGACAGAGCCACACTGGGTTTTGAAAGGTGGGCGTTGGTTTAAACACTTTACCCATCTGTGTGAAGTCACAGGTCAGAGGACAGCCCCTTGGGACAGCCCCCCTCTCCCCCCCCTCCCCTCCCCTCCCCTCCCCTCTCCTCTCAGGGCCTGGATAATTTAGACAGCAGCCTTTCCAACTCAAACTGACAAGGGGACTTAGACTCCTCCAACAAGCTGGCTAAGCCAGTCACCTCTGTATCTGATAACAGGAAGAATCAGTAGGAACACCAAGGGCCATGTTTAAACACCCAACCAGCAAGCAGTGCAGTACCCTGACCATCAGCCAGGGGGCGTACTGAGGTTCACAGGAGCACAAAGGATTATGACTTTGCATAACAAGATCATATATATAAGCAATGACAAGCCCTATTCACACAACGTTAAGGACTGTATTTCAGTTCCAGTTTCATGCAGATTGCAAAGGTTGTGATAAAATAAATAAATACATAAATAAAAATCAAGATTTCCGAGTCCTAAAAATACACAATAAGTGAGGACCAGAATTCTCAACAACACGGAGACAACAGGTTATCACCATGGCAACTCGGAGGTGCAGCTGACCGAGAGAGGGTGGGAGGGAGAGAGATAGAAAGAGTGAGAAAGTGAAGGAGAGAGAGTGGGGGTTAGAGGGCGGAAGGGATATCGGTCCCTCACCCTCCTCTCTCTCCCTCCGTCTCTCTCCCAGATGCTATTGTATTCAGGACATATCTCCAAAGACACAGTCAGTCTGTAATGAGCTGGGGGAGGCGTTTTAGAGATTAACCTCCCAACCTAACCTCTACCCCTCCCACCCCAGACCACTACAGATTGTGTTTATAAAGACCAGAGAAGATAATGAACCAGCCCCTTCTCAAAGTGAAGCACAGAGAAGATAATGAACCAGCCCCTTCTCAAAGTGAAGCACAGAGAAGATAATGAACCAGCCCCTTCTCAAAGTGAAGCACAGAGAAGATAATGAACCAGCCCCTTCTCAAAGTGTACTGCTGTAGTTTCCCATAGTGTATAAGCACAGCAAAGCATAGTAAAGCACCATCATCTTAGTGAGATCTCATCCCAGTCTTAGTGAAGTCCTGGCCACACTGCTTATCAGCTGATCTCTTCCTGAGCTGTGTGGATCATGCTGCCCTGTCCTCTGTTCTCACACTCTCAGTTCGTTTTATTCCTCGCGTTGCAGTGAATGGCCAGTGACCCCAAGAATCCCATTAACTATGAGCACAGCTCGATACTGCAGAACAGAGAAGGTTGTAAATTGTACGGTACCATTCTACCAAAGGCAACCTCATCCCATTGCAGCTGCCGTTACATACTGTAGAAGCAGGCTGTGCTGTGCTGTGAATGGGAGCCTTTATGGTCTCAAGTACAGTTTGCGCTGTGTTATCACAGCAGGATTTGAAATCCCAATGGAGTGAATGAGATTCATTATGACATTATGCCTGAGCTCTATTCAAAATCTAGCGCCTCGTCCTGCAGTCCAGTTTGTTCTCATTCCCTAGTGGCAGCGTGAGCTGTAGGGACGAGGTTTGGATCAACATCTGATTGCGATATTATTGATAATTCGTTTTTATTGGGCTCAAAACTTCATACCAACAATCGAAAGAGAGAATGCGCTACAGTGGGGGGGCGTGATTTAACCGTGATTATTGTGATCGTTTTGATTGGATGAGAGCAGCTTCATGGACTTGATTTAGCCAATGGCTAGTTCCCATCATTAGGCCTCCGGCAGAAAGTTAGACTCCTTCAAGAGTTCAACGTGGTTTATGCAAGTCTCAGTGTAATCAGCAGAAATCTCGATAATCAGAATCTTGATTAGTCAGCAGCAACTGTACAGCAAAAAGCAATTCCTATCTGCATAGTTCTGCATGTACCCAGCTTTAAAAAAACTATACAGACTTCTACTGCTACTGGACTGTACAGCTAACCCTGCTCCCTGGGACTGCTGGACTATACAGCTAACCCTGCTCCCTGTGACTGCTGGCCTATACAGCTAACCCTGCTCCCTGTGACTGCTGGCCTATACAGCTAACCCTGCTCACTGTGACTGCTGGACTATGCTAACCCTGCTCCCTGTGACTGCTGGCCTATACAGCTAACCCTGCTCCCTGTGACTGCTGGCCTATACAGCTAACCCTGCTCCCTGTGACTGCTGGCCTATACAGCTAACCCTGCTCCCTGTGACTGCTGGACTATACAGCTAACCCTGCTCACTGTGACTGGACTATACAGCTAACCCTGCTCACTGTGACTGCTGGACTATACAGCTAACCCTGCTCACTGTGACTGCTGGACTATACAGCTAACCCTGCTCCCTGTGACTGCTGGCCTATACAACTAACCCTGCTCCCTGTGACTGCTGGACTGTACAGCTAACCCTGCTCACTGTGACTGGGCTATACAGCTAACCCTGCTCCCTGTGACTGCTGGACTATACAGCTAACCCTGCTCCCTGTGACTGCTGGACTATACAGCTAACCCTGCTCACTGTGACTGCTGGGCTATACAGCTAACCCTGCTCACTGTGACTGCTGGACTATACAGCTAACCCTGCTCACTGTGACTGCTGGACTATACAGCTAACCCTGCTCACTGTGACTGCTGGACTGTACAGCTAACCCTGCTCACTGGGACTGGCAGCTAACCCTGCTCACTGTGACTGCTGGACTATACAGCTAACCCTGCTCACTGTGACTGACTGTGTGTGTCAGTGAGCGTGTGTATCAGTGTCATTGTCAGCAAGTGTGTGTGTGTCTGTGAACATAAAACCTGATGTTTACCCCCCCCCCCACACACACACACACACACACACACACCCACCCACCCACCAGTTGACACCTCCCACCCCCCCCCCCCCCCCTCTTTAACAAAGAAACAAGCTAAGAACAGAGCCCTCAACAGCTCCCTACACAGTACCCTCTCCCCATACACTCAAGTGTTTTAGTGTGAAGTTAGCGGAAATCCAGCCAATGTGTTTTCACAGACAGAACCTTTTACATTGTGACTTATCTTCTACCAAGTCGAACGAAAGAGAATCAACACCACACAGGAGAATACTATTCCAGAGCTACGCCAGCTAAAAAAAAAACAAGCCAACATATATGTTATGGATCTCTCTACCTAGCTATAAATACATTCATCCTGTACACGTGGTTGTGTGCCTGTCAGTGTGTCTGTGAATCTGTGTGGGTGTCTGTGTGTATAAAACAATGATCTATCTATAGTCAGGTACCAGATCTCAATATTAGACAGTATGCTAATGCAGCAGGACCAGTGCCTGTATGGTGCATTTCTGTTCCCAATCCATTGTGAAGCAGCTGTGGTCTGCTAATGGTTCTGTAGCTAGAGTTTCTTCAGAGTAATGCATCAGGAGTAGAATGGGATCGCAGTGGTGTTTTGAAAAGTCTTCTGTAAGGTTTGCGCCCGACTGGAAGAGTCTTTCGTGGGGGAGGTTTGTGACGATACATCCAGGACAGCTCCTCAGGGCTGTCACACTCCTTTCAGGGACGGCAAGGCAGCAAAACCAAAAGAAACTTGGAGTCAAAGCATCTGAGCATTTCTAAATTCAGCTCGATTGACGTTTGATGTTATTGGCGAGGTAGACAGCTTGGTTTGCTGCTGCGTGCCCCAAGCATACCCCTTGCAAGCGAAATATCTTGGTATCTCTGCATAGATCTTCAAAATGCATGCAAAACACAAACAAGAGACACCCCAAGCGGTACCCATGTCCTGCCAATAGAGTTCCATGCATTTGAAAAGTGAGGAATGAGTCATTCACACAATCCAGGTCATTTAACGTTGCTCTTTCCACTGTAGTACCACTGAAGAGCATTTGGGAAAGATATAGTTGGTAAACTGTTGTACCAATGGCAGCTTTGTCCACTGCACAGCCCTTGTCTGTGTGCACTGGGGGGGGCCTGCATGTGCAGCATCGGCGTCCGAGTGTGTCCCAGGGTGTCAGACACACATGTGCTTCTCTCACACACAGTTGGTGTTTGTGAAAGTGAGGGTTTGTTTACAGCCCCTACACAAACCAGGCTGTGTGTCACTGGAGTGTTGTGTCCACAGTGTGTGCTTCCAGCTGCCCCAGGAGCTGCACTGGGAGGAGGTGCATGATATACTGTGTCAGCAGAATCTTATTAGCTGCTCTTTCTGTGTATAGACGTTGTCATTTGTGTTTACAATTTACAGTTGAACCCTTTCAGTCCTGTTTTGTTTTTGTCGCTCTAAAGAAGGAACACATTGTGCAGGATGCAGCACAGGGGAGCAGGGGACAGCACAGGGGAGCAGGGCAGGACAGAGCACAGGGGAGACCAGCTGTCTCTGCACTTATTATTGAGGAGAGAGAAGTGGAGCTGCAGATCAAGCAGCTAAAGGCCCCTGCACCACTCGGAATAGAAATCAAAAGACCTGAGTTTGCAGCGGCAGTGAGAAGCATACTAAACAAACACCCAGGCCCAAAGGCATTAATCCCTTGCAACCCAAAAGCTAAACCTTACCAAACGGTGCTCGCATAAGAACCTGGGTTATATGGGGAGCAGAATTCTTGGAAGAGGCCAGCAAACTTGCAAACTTGTGTCTTATTCTGGAGTTGTTTTATGAATAACCATAAGGGAATGCATAATAAAAGCACAGCAAGCACTTCAATAATAATAATAATACTCTCCTAAACCGAGCCAATGAAAGAAATAGCATTCAGTGTAATATTGGATCTATGAAAGAGTTCTCGTCCCAGCTCAGTCACTGTTCCAGCAGTCTGAGGACATCAGTATTCCAGGCCACTAGCGCCCATTGTTTACTCCAGGACAAGCCAAACCCCGCAAGGCTGTTCATTTTTCTGTGATACAAGCCCATTGAAATGAGCGCCCTAACCCTGAGCTTGACAGCCTGCGAGCCTGGCGCCTCTCACAGACTCAGGGCAAGGCTATTTCAATAAGAACATAGACCGGCAGCCAGACACAGTCCATTCAAAAGGGAAGGGGGGGGGGGGGGGGGAGGGGGGGGGGGGGGGGGGGGGGGGGGGGGGGGGGACTGATTAATTGATTTTATTTTTCGTGCATAAAAACTCATATAATTTAATGGAAAATAATCGAAAAGAACAGCTCGAGCCGTTACATTCCTTCTACCTTAAGCAATGCGTACAACTGCACGTTGCTTAAAGACAACAATAACAACAACAACCCTATTATGTGTTCGTTCCTCATAGATACACTTTCCAGTAAACACTAGTTTACAACAGCCAGCAAGAGCGACTTACTAACCGCTTTCCTTTCAAAACAAATTACCATGACATAATCTCACCCAAATTGTATTGATTGTTGTAAAACTATTAAAAACCCGAACAATTCCCATTTCAAGTACCGTGAACATTGCTTTTTTTTTTTTTTTTTTTTTTTTTAAATGTATTTATTTTTAATGTTTGCCAGCAATAAACAAATCACTCGCGCCCAACCCGAGCGCATCTTTAGGACAGCTCCGATTTGATCCTCGCGAAATGACTTCGTTATTAATATAATCAATTTCCACCGGCTATCAAAGCCCTCGGCCCCCGTTCAACTGTAGACAAACTGAACTGAACACAACAGAAAAGAAAGAAAGAAAGAAAGAAAGAAAGAAAGATCAAGTTTGCCATAAATGGTCAGGGGCGCGTGCCACCACAGCGCCACTGCCGACAATAAATTCGTTTTACGCCGTGTAGAGTCCAATAAATCTCTTAATTAGCACGTAACCGTTTTTTGTGTGTTTTAATACGAACGCCATATTCAAATAAACAAATACATTGAATGCAATACACTTGGGGGGGAACACAGCACACACACACACACATACTGACAAACCTTTCCTTGCAGCCAGACTGCACCCTATGCATATCTACATGCGTGCTCTGTCTGGCTGGGCTGCAATTCTAGAACAGCCATTCAAGACCATCCCGGTCTCTAAACTGTTGCTGTTGGGGATGTTAAAAGATTTTAAAGCGATCGATTCAATTAAAAAAAAGTGCACTCTTTCTTACCAGTTGCTGCCTCAAAGTGAAATCCTCCTGGCTCCGAGTGGAGAGTTCGTCTGGCTGCGCCCGGGGGTCGGCTTCCTTACTGCCCTGGAGCCCGATTCGGAGCGCGCTGTAGACCAGGTATTCCTGCCTCTGTTTCAGAAAATTTAGCTCGCACAGTCCGGCCAGACTCGCTTCCAGCCTCTCCTTATTCCTGATGCGTTCCAGGCTCATAGGAAAGGAGAACGCCCGCATCATTTTTGTTCTTAATTTTCAACAGCCCTGTTTTTTTAAGTTTCCTTCCAGAAAGATACTCCCGTTATGTTTTTTTTTTTTCCTCTCTGTTTTATACAATCCTGCCCTGTTTTTTTTTTTTTTTTTTCTTTTAAATCAACGCTCGATGAGTTCCATGTGTCTCCTTATCAGTGCAGCAGCATAAGCCAAGCTGTTTTGCATTACTGTTGCATTCGTATATCGCACACGCTGCACTTAACAAGCCAGCGCCGCTGTGGTCTTTCAAATCTAACCTGCCTTACACGTAGCAGCTGTCAGACTCTCATTTCCATATCCCCACCCCCTCACGCCAATTGGGCTGTCAATGATGGATTTTATTTTCATTGTAGTCTCCCCCCCCCCTCCCCACACCTTCTTTTGGTTCTGCCAAAGCTTTACCATATGCGCTTCATTGAGAATGCAGAATCCTAATTGTTTATGCCTCAAAAGTATAGAACATGGCTATTATTCCCCACAAACTTTGCTTTTGTGACCAGGACAGTGATATTTCAAAATATCACTGTTTCCAATGGGAAAATGGGCAAATGTGTGTCTTTTCGTTCGCATAAAGTCAGAAAAAAAAAACAACATATGAATCCAAATTAACATGTATTTATACTAAAGTAATACAAAGATGACTACAAAAGATTTAGAAGTGAGTAGTTTTTCGAGATACTGTAAATACAGTATAATTGTAAATCTCGAAAAACTACTCACTTCTAAATTAGGAAATAACACTTACTACCCAAGAACAAAAATTGGGTTACATAGCGTTATTAATTCGTTATTAATTCGTCATTTAGCAGCCGCTTCTATTTAAAGACACTAGGGGCGCTCTATGCATCTGCTGCTGCCGAGTCCAGCAGGACGTTTCACTATGGCTCATCCCTTGTTAGCACACCACCGAGTAGGGGAACAATCGTGTACTGTGACACATAACCTCCCCCCCGGGGCCCCCCTGCCCCCTGCCCCTGCCCCCCTGCCCCCGGGCCCCCTCCTCCGCCATTTTTTGAGACA
Organism: Polyodon spathula; assembly: GCF_017654505.1. NCBI lineage: Eukaryota > Metazoa > Chordata > Actinopteri > Acipenseriformes > Polyodontidae > Polyodon > Polyodon spathula. Next base: position 3,142,082 of record NC_054573.1, on the reverse strand, counting down.
TATATCTAGTCGTCTACTTCCATTGTTTAAGATCCCACTGCTTCACCTGGTAGAATATTCCATGCATTTCTAAAACTGCGTGAAAAAGCATCTGTTCTAAATTCAGCATCTATCCAATCTCTCTCTCTCTCTCTCTCTCTCTCTCTCTCTCTCTCTCTGCTGAATTTGGATTAACCATTTAGGAATTTCGAATTTCATTCAAATCCAGTTAAACTTGAACATTAATCTTAAGATGAAATTGTAATAACAGCCCACATGACGTTTACCAAGGTACATTTGCATGGTATTTTTGCAGTGTCCTCATTCATTTACCATACTTCACCACACTTCTCTGTGCCCTTTTTACAATGCTTACCTGTAATCTGCAATGGCATTACTATGCTGAATTACACTTTGCTATGCTTTTACTATGGGACTCATTTCTAAGAGTCTGCCCCCAAATATCACATCTTTTACAGTGTGTTTCACAAACCCTGATTAGCACTAGCCTGGACCCCTTGGTGTTGATTTAGGTACAGTCTCTAAAACCAGACACCTGTTTTAGTAAATGCTGCGAGAGAGGGCTGTCATGTTTTGCTGTGACTATGCGCTCCTGTAAAACTGTCTCTTATGTAATGAAATTAGTCAGGCTGCTGTCTAGCTAAACTCTGAATGCTTTTCTCAATTGGATATCGCAGAACTGGAATGGGGGTGGGGGTGGGCAATAAATGTCTGTTATGGATTGAGTCAGAGTTCAGAAAAATTCTAAATGCAAACGATTTTAATTGGCAAAGTGCAGGGTCAAATTCCTTATTATTTACTGTGCACATAGAAGTCTTTAAATGAGCGCTTCAAAACATTTAGTTTTAAAACTAATTTTTGCATTTAATAAAGTGCTGAAAATAGGGGTTGTGGTTGAGCTCCCTCTTGTGGAAAATTGCGTGTAGTGCAGCATAAAGTCTTTCATTGGAACTGCATTCCGTTTGAAAGCAATTTATATTTAGCTATTCATTATAAAGCGGTGGTCATTATTATTGACTCTGTTTATTCATTTCAATGCCTTACCTGCTGTGCGTTTACACGCATTGTAAAGCTGTTGAGTGTACAAAAAGGAACACAGGTCATAGCAAACACGCGTGTTGTTTTGAAAACGTATCTTGCATGAGACTAGGATAAAGTCTAATATAGTCGTGTCGAGTCTGGGTATGCACGCAGGATTTGTGCCACTTGCATTTTTACATGACCATACATTCAAAGTCTCATCCCCATTCGAACCTGTTAGCAGCAAATATTATATTGTCCACATCGAGCTCTTTGTAAACAGATTAAGTGCATTCATTTCAGCTTTTCACCTGTTTTTTTTTTTTTTTTTTTAATTTTGATTTAATGACTAGCAATGAGTTTGTTTGCTGGCTGCTTCTAATCAAGCTTAGACTTTACTTTTTCTAACACTTGCACGTCTTGCGCCTCTCAGTGCAACTATAGACTGTGTGATGTTTGAAGCCTTCATCTCGGTTCACAAGTGACATGAGTTTGAAAAGGAGACACAGATATGAGACGGGTCTGGTGTGTTATTTTGCTTCCTTGCTCCTCCGCGAAAGCCTACACTCATAAATCACATGTATCACTTAGAGCGACCAATCCTGCTCATCGATGTAACAAAAGACAAGCTCTGCTATCATATCTGACAGCGTGGTGCACAACGCCAAACATTTTCTGTTGTCCTCAATGTCATTGTGTTGTTCCAGGTTTGGCCACAAGGAGGCGGTGTTCTTCCAGTCTGCACATTAGCTTGATGCTAAACGTATGCTAAGAACATGCTTTATTTTTATAAACACACTGTCCTTGAATAAAACACAAAGCTTACAGTGAAAAAAAAAACAAAACAGTGTTACCTTTACAGTAAAACACATCTATATTCAGCAGCGCTTTCAAGATTCATTTGAATCAGGCAGTGCTGCCTATCTTTATGGGTGTGAGCCCAAGGCACTATGTCTAGTAGGGTGTAGGACTCAGATAGTACACTTCACTGCATCTAGTGGGGTTTAGGACTCAGATAGTACACTGCACTGTCTCTAGTAGGGTTTAGGACTCAGAAAGTACACTGCACTGCATCTAGTAGGGTGTGAGACCCAGGCAGCTCATCTAATAGGGTGTGAGCCCAAGGTAGTGCACTATATCTAGGCTGAGCCCCAGGTTGTATCTATCTCACTGGTTGTGAGCCCCAGGCAGCCTCCTGGATCTCACTGGTTGTGAGCCCCAGGCAGCCTCCTGGATCTCACTGGTTGTGAGCCCCAGGCAGCCTCCTGGATCTCACTGGTTGTGAGCCCCAGGCAGCCTCCTGGATCTCACTGGTTGTGAGCCCCAGGCAGCCTCCTGGATCTCACTGGTTGTGAGCCCCAGGCAGTCTCAGAGGCTGGCTGTCACAGGTAGTACCCTGCGGGCGGCCCCTGGTAAAGCAGCACTGCTCCCAGCTTGCTGGCAGCGCTGGCACCGTGCTTGCGGAAGTATCGCCTGAGCGCAGGGCTGCCCGGGTGGCGCTCGCGCATGTGCAGGAAGTACTCCTCCCCGCTGACCGAGGTGAAGCCGCAGTCCTCGCACACAAAGATCTTGGAGCGCCGCTCGCGGTACGCGTACTGCTGAGTCACACCGTGGATCTTCTTCAAGTGAGACTCGAGGGAGCATCGCTGAGTGAAGGCCTTCTCACAGAGCTCACAGCCGTACGGACGTATACCTGAGAGAGAGGGAGATGAGAGAGGGAGGGGCTTAGAGAGGGAGAGGAGAGAGTGGGAGGGGCTTAGAGAGGGAGAGGAGAGAGGGGGAGGGGCTTAGAGAGGGAGAGGAGAGAGGGGGAGGGGCTTAGAGAGGGAGGAGAGAAGGAGGAGGAGAGAGGA
>NC_054573.1:3019209-3136709 GCF_017654505.1 Polyodon spathula | reverse complement strand
TAACCTTGGGCACTGTGCACCAATTAAAAACTGCTATCCTTTACTGCCAGTAGAAACCAGATTCTAGGTCCTAACCCTAAGCACGCAAAACATCCCCAATACTATCTCCCAGAAAAATAATACGTTTCCCAGTTACTGACTATCAGAAATTCTTATCAGTCCCTAAATCCCAGAAGAAATCAGTTTCTCTATCCCTTACTGAAGTTTATAAAGTAATTCCTCCCAGGAAAGCGTTTCCCAGTGTATCTCTACTCCTCCCTGTATCTCTGCTCTTCACTATTGGGTATCAGTTGCGTTATCAGTAACCTCTCTTCGTGAGCCGGGATCAGTATTCCACTTGTGAACTGTTCGGTTAGAGATGGTAGGTTGGAAACTTTATTTCTTCCCTCCCCCTCCCTTCTAGTGATTTTCCTAACTCCCCGTCTCAGCCAATGGCAGACGAACAGTAAGAGTTTATTTAAAAGCACCCTTGCATTAACAGTCCCTTCCTGCACTTTGCATGTCAATGTTTGCAAACGGAATCGTTGAGCAGCCAATGCCAACATCCTCCCCATGCAAATTCACTGCAGGCAGCCGGAGCATTTGTTGGTTCTTTTTTTGCTATTGAAACGATTGTTCTTGCAACAGGGAGCATTCAAATTGATAACAGAAGCGACTTGCATGGATTACTCGACACCACACCTGTTAGGCTGCTGTAAGTGAGAGGGAACCCGAATAAGACAAGAAGCGCTTTTTAAAGATATCTTCAGATGGGGCAAATACTGCGCCAAGAGGGGACGTGCTTATGGATCTTCATCGGGGCAGTTAGCGAGCCTGAAAATGCTGAAACACCAAGATGGTTAAAGATAGTCTACTTGTTCCTAATATTTCTTGCTGCGTATCCCGTAAGGTGTGTCTTTTCTGATTCTCAAGTGCAAAGAAGTGCTAATAGTCATAGTCATAATCAGTTTTCATGAAAGTTTTGCATACATCTGAAGAATCACTTGCCAAATGTGATGAACCATTTCATCGCTAATTCTTATCCTACACTGCTCTGTGCAGACTGTTGATAAACCCCGTGGTCATCAGACTTCTCATCACCCTGACAGCTCTGGTTTTTCGTTCCTAGGCATGGGAGATGTTCCTGAAAGGCTTGCTTCGCAAGGGCAGAACAAGGCAGTAGAAGGTTTGCTGCCTTTTTTTCTCTGCTCATGTCTGACTCCAGTTCAGTGTAACCCAAGACCAGGCTCCTTTTCATAACTGAAGGTTTTGTTTCAAGACCTGTAATAGACCAGTTCATTCTGTCAGAGTGCACACAAGCTAGTTTTACATGACAAACGACACATTTACCTACAAGCCTCTGTTTGTGAAAGTCCTAACTGATCCCCTTATCCTTTCCGTGCAGGGTCTGTTTTTACCAAACCTATTAAAACATTTTACCTGAAACACAAATTTTGAGCCCTGATTGTTATAAAAAGGTATTCTCGTACAGCACTGGGAGGTTATAAAAAAGAACGCTGGTCAAGCAAAACATTTTCTTAAATAAGAAAGCAGAGATCCATCACAATTTGAGTAAAGCAATTTAAGTATTTAAGAGGTAGTCAATCTGACAAAATAATTCTGCATCCGAACTCTTTCAGCTTCTTTGTTAAGATTTTAAATTCCCTTTTAGTGCCTCAGATGTTCTGTCTTTTATGTCATTTGTACCAACGTGTACAAACCACTGGCTCTTTTAATATCATGATTTAGTAGTGTGTGCATTCTTGATTCAATATCCTTGATTTTATATTATTGATTGTATGATTGAAGTAACAGCCCTGTCTAAGGGATCTTTATGGCTAAAATCACTGTCAACAAAGTGTATAATTGAATCACCAACTAACACAACCTCACCCGTTTTCATGCATCACGCATTCACCATTGCTCATTGCCTGAAAGCTATCAGATTGATCCATCTCCTCTGTTTTCATATCCAGTCCCAACTCGCTCTCTGGCTTCCCTGTATTTTCATCTTTTCAAGTCCCTCTACACCAGAGCTCTCCAACTCTGGTCCTAGAGACTGAGAGCCCCAATCCTGCAGCTTTTCTAGTGGCTACAGATCTGGAACACCTGTTAATCTTGACTAATTAAGACAATAATTGGTGCAATTAAATAACCGAGAACTCGTTGAAATGAAAACCAGAAGATCCTGCAGCTCTCCAGGACCAAGGCTGGAGCCCGTGCAGCTCTCCAGGACAGACTGGAGCCCCTGCAGCTCTCCAGGACTCAGGCTGGAGCCCCTGCAGCTCTCCAGGACCAAGGCTGGAGCTCCTGCAGCTCTACAGGACAGGCTGGAGTCCCTGCAGCTCTTCAAGACTCAGATTGGAGCCCCTGCAGCTCTCCAAGACCGGGGCTGAAGCCCCTGTAGCTCTCCAGGACTGGGGCTGGAGACCCTGTAGCTCTCCTGGACCAGGGCTGGAGCCCCTGTAGCTCTCCAAGACAGACTGGAGCCCCTGCAGCTCTCCAGGACTCAGGCTGGAGCCCCTGCAGCTCTCCAGGACTCAGGCTGGAGCCCCTGTAGCTCTCCAGGACCAGGGCTGGAGCCCCTGCAGCTCTCCAGGACAGGAGCCCATGCAGCTCTCCAGGACAGGTTGGAGCCCCTGCAGCTCTCCAGGACAGGCTGGAGACCCTGTAGCTCTCCAGGACCAGGGCAGGAGACGCCTGCTTTACATCATCAATGGCTAAAGATCTGGAATATGTTTATCTTAATAATTAAACCAGTAATTGGTTCAATTAAGTAATTGAGAGCTCAGCCAACACGAAAACTAGAAGACCGAGGAGCTCTCCAGGATGGGCTATATGGGGAGATGGGGCGATAAAGACCATCCGTAGTCATTTTATATTCAATGGGCTAGATTTGGAGTACCCCTGCACCCATTTTCTATACAACATTCATTGTGAAAGAACAATATTCTGAACACAGTCTCTCCGCCCTGCTCATCCTGAATGCTATTCAAAGCGCTGGCTTTGTTTGCAGGTGTAATCCCAAAGGTCATTGTCAGCTGCAACACACGCCATTCAAAGCGTCTCCACAGAGGGATGAAAGGAGGGCTGCACCTCACACACACAGACACGCTCACACGCACACGCTGCTACCCGCCTTTGTGGCGCTTGACTTTCCAAAACCACACATTTCGAAACCACTGCGCAACGGTTTTATTTAGTTTTGTTTTTGTTGTTGTTGTGTCTGTAACAGACAAAGAAATTCAGTTAGTTAAAAAAAAAGAAAGAATCAAGGCAAGAAGCTGCCCCCCCCTTACAAAGCATATTTTGAAATGCAAAACCATTCTTCCAGCAGCCAGGCTGTTTCTCATTAAGCTTTCTAGGGTTACAGTTGATCACTCCACTCTCCGATAATGTGAATGCCCTTTTAGACCTGTGCATTCAATATACATTATGATGATAAAGCAACACTGTACCTATACAATGTGCATTCTATCTGTTGCATGGAAAAGCATGTATTATTATTATTATTATTGTACAGAAATGTGTGTATTAGGCAATGGTCACTCGCTTGACAGGGCATTCTTGTAAATGCATCTGATATGACGTCAGAGTGAGAGATGTGGATTCAGCTCATCATGTCCTTGCCAAGGTTATTCAAATCACAGTTTCAGGCAGAGAGGAGAGAGACCGGGCTTAGGGAAATCTCAGCTCGGGAGACAACACAGTTTTTGTTCATCATTTGAAAACCTGTTGGCCACAGAGAGGTCAACCTGCACAGGACCAACCCAGACTCGCTCCCCCTATTCCAGACAGGACAAACCCTGACTCGCTCCCCCTATTCCAGACACAACAAACCCTCACTCTCTCTCTCTCTCTCTCTCTCTCTCTCTCTCTCTCTCTCTCTCTCTCTCTCTCGTGCAGGGAGTGCTTACACTCAGCCCCTAACTGTATGCAAAGCTCCTGCTCTCTGTGCTTTTACAGGGAAATGCAGGAGGATCAGCCCAGCACAGCACAGCACACAGGCACTGACACAGGAGCCCCCACTCACAACTCAACTTCATTTTATTGTCTCCTTCTTGACACATATTTTGTTATGTTTAATAAGCAGTACACGTATAATAGTGAAACATATAACATTATGTTTTCAAAGTATTTGCGCTGTTAGATCTATTTTGCTAATGGATTTAAAGTAATATTTGTTTTTTAATACTAAAACCCTTGTTCTTGCTTGCTGCTCTCTTCACCAGACTTCCCCCTCCTATCTCCAATCGTGTCTCCCTCCTCCCCTCCTCTACTGGCTGACTGCCCCGTCTCTCACTGCCTCCCACCCCTCCTCAAGACCCCCCTGTTTAGACTGCGCTTGTAGATCTCTGATCCGCCCCTCCTGCTCTGCTCTGGACTCCCCTGACCTCAGCACCACGTCATGGGATCCTCAGCTGATGCACTATCCTTGCACTATCACGCTGCTATAACTTGCTGTAATCCTAACTTGTTGCATCCTAGTTCAGATTGTATTCTGGTAGTATTATTATTTGCTCTTACTGTAAACTACACTTTACTGCTCTGTAACACCTGTAAGTCTCCTTGGATAAAAGTATCTGCCAAATAAAATAAATAATAATAATAATAATAATAATAATAATAATAATAATAATAATAATAATAATAATAATAATACATGCATTTACTTAAAGAAACAGAATATGTTACCCTACACATGTCCTGCTAATTAAACATACAAAACATATATGTTTGCACACCGGCACGACTCAGCACTACCAACTGTGTGGAACTGTGTCTTTCAGAATGTTCTAGGAGACCACACTGCAACAAATGGAATGGATTTGGTTGATGTGTTGATGTGTGCCTACATTTTTCAAGGATTACAAACCAGCCCCCCCTACTGGTCTCAACTCAACTCCTCGAAACCCTTCTCCCTCCCACCCAGCAGTCAAACGCCTATAGTTACCCAAATAAAATGCATGAACACCCACAGGACCTCAGCTGTCAATCATACGTGCTGCAGGCATATTCCGGACAGACACACACACACACACACACACGCTGACACACACACTGACCCCTAGTCGGGCTGCTGGCACATTGCAATAGTGAACTGTATCATACAGTAATCCCACTGCAGTGCATTTTTACAAGCTCCTGAATAAACTGTAGCGAGAAGAGCTCATGTATTTGAAAACAATACAGTGTATTTCTAAAGCAGTGCTGCCACCTACTGGTGGGAACAATGAATGCACGCTCAATGCATTTTAATAGAATTATTTGATTTGTGTCTCAAATCAGCAAACGGTTATGAGGGTGTGCAGATATTTAATGCAATCACAGCATATCGTACAGAAATGAACTTGTCTGTTAGGTAGAGCCACTTTTAAGGTCATTTTCCCCATTTGTTAATGAAGATCAAATTTAAATCCCATTCTCTTCACAGCGCTGGCCTTTAGTTTTCTACAGACAATGGCTTATCTACACACAGCATGTCTAGGCCAGGCAACCAGAACAGAACAGCAGCTTCGGAACTCATACAGTGACATCAAATATGCGGCACATGTTTTTAGTCCTAGATATAAACAAATGGGCCAACAAACAATAATAAAAAAGAATCTCCTTTAATGTACATTTTGTTTCCTTTGATATGGAGTCAAAACACAATCCAGCAGTTCCATGTTAAACAGGATCAAAGCTCATGCAATTCTGTCAAACGTTACCAGATTGCTAACCCGGGGTTTTCAAATCCCTTTCTAGTGCTTCACACTGGTGTTATCTCTGACCCCCCTTCTGTTGTGTTGAATATCCCTTAGTTCATTGGCTATAAAAGGTAGACATTATAAAGTTTGAGGGGACTGAACCTAGCCTAGAACAATAAATGGCGTTACTCGCTATTTCCAGCACAACGGGTTTGCTGAGCTGTCCCACCCCAAGGTGGAGGTTTAGCGATGGGAAAAGCGCCGGCCACCATCTTAAGTTTGCGGGGAAAAAAAGCCAGAAGTGAGGCTGGATATGGGAGGAGAGCAACGTGAATATCCCACCCCGTTATTAAAAAAAAGCAAGGAATATGAACTAACTGACGCGAGGTGTCAGTAGATGCCTGTCTTTAGTTAAAAAATACATCGTCGTTTGTGTCCAAAAAAGGGAACTGTTGCATATGGAGGGCTCGAATAAACAACCGTGGGAATATTTTGATGCGCAGAATATAACATTAATTTGTTATTTGTTTATATTTATGAAGTTTTTTTTTTTTTCATGTAGTCAAATATTACATCTCTTGTGATCAAATTCATTCATAAACATATACGAACAGCTTCATTCATAAACATATATGAACAGCCTGTCCCCACTAGTATACCGTCCCGGGACAGGCTGTCAAGTTTGTTTTGTATTTTAATTATTCTTGTTTCCATGAGCGCACACTGATGCAAAGAACAGTGCAGCCTGAGCATTAAAATGTAGTTTATAGCAGCAAATTCAAGGTACGTGTCTATGAACATTTGAACCAAAATGTGTCAATGACCTTGATAGAGAGTCTTTGAATATCCCGTGTCAAGTACCGACGGTCCGAAACTCGCTGGTCTGTTTTAGCCCGATTCTTATCCCCAATGTTGTTTACACAAACAAAATGCAAAACTTGTGCAAAAATGGGTGCAATTTACATAAATAAGAAACCTGCGTGTTAATGACGCAAAAGACAGCTTGGATGTCTTTTCAGGATCTCAATTAATGGACAGGTAGGTATAGAAAAGGCGGAGAAAAACGAACACACGTGTGTTTCAGGAGATACGGAGATATAGGCACGGTCACCTGTGAAACCAACCACTGAAACTCGGGTGTGTCTGAAATCGCTTACTCATACATAAAGGCGTCATGCCTCGATTCAGAGACTGTGGCACAACACATGTTTATTGAATGGAACATTTAACTATTTTAAAACTGTAATGTATCCATAACAGGAGAAGCATGCAGGACAGGGTCACCTGTATAGAATCAACTGCTCCCAGGTTCCCAGGAAAACCAGCAAAGGCAAAAAAGAAAGAAAATCGTAATTTAAAACTGCTATCTGTGGAAAGCAGATATATATTTTTGTAACCTGAGACATACAATTAGCTACACTATCCCCTCATCATGTAAAATCGCAGCAATCTCTAGCAGCACCTTGGAGTCCATCCCCAGTCAGAGTGACTCTACCCACACCAGAGCCTTTCTATTTAAGCACAGGGGCTGTTTGAAATAGGTTCCCATCTCCATTTGGACTCCTTGAAATAGGTGGAACCACATCAGCCTTTTTTTTTTGATCAACCATCTCACGCTTGTGGTGTACACCAATTCTTTTAAATCTCACAGAACATTTAAAATGAAGTGAAAATGTAAGTAGAGTCTCAATCCATCCAAATTCTAAACCCGAGCTGTCAGTGTGATGAAAATGTTGATGATATATCAAAGAATCATAATTAGGAATACAATGTTTAATCACAATTGGATGATAGTGTGACAGACAGCCACCTCCACATATACCCAGGATCTGATCTTCTCAATATCTAATGCTAAATAATGTTAATACCAAGTTTGGAAAAGTGATTCTTAAGATATAAGTGTGATAGATAGTTGGATGACGCAGGGATTTCACAACCCACAGCAGAACACGTTAGGGATGATTGCGCTCTGCTGGCTGACAGGGTATACATAATGGTGAACTAATGCGCAGCTGTATATAAATGATTGTAACATCCCACAGTTCCTCTGGTCATCCTCAGAGCTGTGATAATGTAATAAGTATGGCTTAATAAAATAATAAAAACAAGGCGTGCTATTTTGCTAGTACCTTTTCGAGAATTATTTTCTATTTGGGAGATCAAAACTCTAATGAACCTAATTAATATTAACATATATAGAGTATATAGAAATATTTCCGTCAGTGTTCAATGTTGGACTTGTCCAACCTTGTTTTGTTGCTCACCTTTCAGTAGAGGACAAAACAACCTTGTTTTTGTTGCTCAACCTCAAATGTAAATAAAGTTTACAAGAATATCTTCAAACATGTTTCAAAGGGCTGAAAGAATAATCAAACCGACGCGAAACGCTTTGATACTATGCAAGAAAAAAATAAATTTCCGGGGGGGGGGCACAAACATGCCACTTCTATTATATATATATATATAGATATATATATAATATATAGATATATATATAATATATATAGATATATATATGCAAATTTTCAAACTCCAGGACCACAACATATTCAATCAATCAATCACTTAATCAATCTTTATTTTATATAGCGCCTTTTATATTCTCACATAACCCTGAGCGAAGCTGGAGAAGAGATCCTTTCTGTAAACTATGCAGGACTGATTTTAACTGTGAGACGTGGGAGCAAGCATGGCGACGTTTGTGGTAAGCAGGAGAGATCACAAAAACACCAGAAAAGCCAGTAACCCTAAAAAAAAAAAAAAAAAAAAACAGCGCTTCAGTAACATTTTCCATTGCCAAAGAAAAAACAGAGATCAAAAAAAAAGTTACACATGCAGTGACCTTTTCATGTTGTGACAGCTTCAGCAAATAGTATACGTGATTCCAAGCGTACACATTGCAAAGCAAGTGAAAGAGCGTTAATATTACCATTTCAACACCTTTAGAAATGCAGATTGACTGATAGCATGTGCAGTGTAACGAATAACGTTGCAATTCCACGTTGGTGTGTATTTTGTTGTTTTTTTAATGTATGATTAACTTATTGGCCAGTTTACAGAGTGTTGGCTGCTGCCAGATTAACCATCTATAACTACACTACAGTGTGAACCACAGGGGCCAAGAGAAAATTGATCTTTTTCAAAGCAATTAGAATTAGCACTGTATCACCGTCTATCATTCTACCAATGATAAAATGGAATAGTTGCATGCCTTTGTCTCATGTAGGTATCCACATTCAATTCAGGCCACTAAGACTTCAGTTTACAGAAGCGCCCTTATTTTGAAAACGCTGTATGCATGATTTGAATGCAATGGACTGATTACTGCTGAACTGAACGTCGATCTTTTATAATTTTCTCTCACACTTGGCGTTAAGTGCTTGTAGATACAGCAAAGCTATACAGATACTACACGTATTTTCATTGTAACGTGCTTTTGAAAATGTGAGATGTTTAGTCAGGTATCTCTACCAGTCCTCCATATTTGCTCTATTTCCGACTCTAATAATTACATTTATAAAGCTTTAGAAAAAATATTTTACGGTTTTTTTTTTTTTTTTTTTTTTTTTTTTTTTTTAACGTAAATTTAATATCAATTGCGTTACCAAATAATTCGCCATTTTGGGTTAGTAATTTGTCGCAAACATTTTGTAACAACGTCTGAATACTTGCGACAGTCGTACTTTCCTTTTAGTTTAAAGATGAAATAAAGTGTTCGGGAGGCGAAAGGATCCCTCACGTCCAGACTTCATTTCCCAGAAGGCAGCTGCAGCGTGACTGGGAGGGCTTACCTGAAATGTTAATCACCTGGATCACATTACAGGAAAGCTGTCAGGCGCAGAAGGGGACACGCATTCCAGCGACTATGAAGCCTTTCTGCAACAACTAGCGGGGCTGCCTTCTGGTGCGTCAATGCTATTGAAGAAGCACAGATTTACAGAAAAAACTATCGGAAGAATATTTTAAGGTGAGTGCCGACCTCGAGTGTTGGTTTTCTTCTTACAAGAAGCTAGAAATGGGAAAAGTAAAGGCATCGAAGGAGTAATTTGTGAATTTCTGGAGCAAAGCTGATGCGTTGTTAAGAATGAGCTATTGTAGAAACACGCATACAACTTTACAGGGAGTGTTGCATTTGTTTTACTTTGCCACAACAAAAGAGCTTTTTTTTTTTTTTTTTTTTTTTTGTGCAAGTCCCGTGCCCGACCTCAGCGTGACTTGTAAATGTAAGCGATGAGAGTGAGCAGAATTGACCGGATTCAGTGCTGGATCCTCCGGCGTGTTTATCCAGACACCCCGCCTTAAGGCTCCAGTCAGTAAAAGCATGCCCTCTCAACTGTAACCAGTTTTTTTTTTTTTTTTTTTTGGCTATAGCAAAACATTAGTTTGATACGGATTTAGCGACATTACACGTGCGCTTGGTTTTATGCAGACTTTACAAATGCAGCAAGTTGACAGATTTATTTAAGTTTTGTTTTACTTGCACACAATATATTTTAGAAGCTTAGTTATTCTACAATAAAACCCGTATGTTGTGATCATGGCTATGCTGTTTGCCTGATGCTATTGCATGCAGCTACTTATTTCATGACGCTGGAGTAGACATTTAAAATTGTTAACAGTATTGCATTGGACAATAGGCAGGGTACACGACATCTGACACCTGTAGAATAAATAGAGAGTTTGCCTTAGTGTTTCAGGACTCCTTCACACGTAGGTCATTTTTTGACAGTTTAATTGCTACTGTGTGCATTTCCAAGCACACACACTTCTGATGTTTGCTTGTACCTTCTTTTGGGCACGCAGACTGAGTGATGTGTTTATTTCAGTGCAATGTGAAAGCAAAGACCGTTCAGAAAAACTTGGAAGTCAAACGAACCAGTAACAGTTATTCTGAGAAGTGTGATGCCACTTCAAAAGGAACCGACTTCTTCATAGCTTCCTGTGTTTTTAATGCATACTAGGGTAGACTCTTAGAAAAAAAGATTCTACCAAGAACCATTAAAGGTTCTTTGCACTGATGTCATAGGGGAACCTTTTTTGGTTCTTCAAAGACCCATTAAGAGTCCCTTTTTGTGTGAGTGTAATTAGGAGCTGTTATGTGAAAGGGCAAATTTAAAGACTAGAGATTTACTCTGATTTGCTTTTGCCCAAGTGAGAAGTTTGTTAAAAGGAGTCCTGGTCAAAATGTATGATGTTGGATGAGTGATTGCCGAGTAGATGCTACGTATTTAACAGAAACTGATTACATTCAAATAAGCACTTTTTTCTGTTTAATTGACAAATGTTTTTCTGATATATATATATAATACACACACACACATGCTTACAAGTTGTTGAGCTATAAAGTTGTTATGACAATTTTGTTATAAAGTCAAACACTTTATATCCTTTTGAAGTTAATTTCTTATGTAACACAAAATGCAGCTAAAGTAAACACAGTCCTCAGTTCAAAGGTACTTGTTCAAACATCAAACAATGGCGGTCATGTACACCTGCTGTAGTTGTAATATTCATATCTTCACAACAGGAGACAGAACCGTTTCAAGAGCAGTCTGATCGATGAACTGCAGGTGATCTGAAAGACAGAGAATATGATCAGGACATTTTATGTGAATTCCACATCAAATGTCCATCCTGCTAGAGCAGTAGCTTTGCAATGGAAACTCTCTGTTTGTGGTGGAAGAGAAGTGTGTTTGTGATTTAACAATGTAATTCAGGATGCAGAATAAGCTGTATATGTTTCATAGCCAGACAGCTCTTGCAGAAACAGCAGCGTGAAAAAACCTCTTTGAAGCAAAGCTGGGCATGCGGCCAGTGGAGGGGAGTGAGCTCAGACAGGCTAGCCAATAGTGAGACACACTGTGGTCATAGCAGCATGCGTGAGGTATGAGATGAAGGGTTTAGTATGCTGAGAATGCATGCTAATTAAAGGCAGATATGTGTTCCGTATCAGTTTGTCCCCTTGAGTCGGCAGTAGAATCGCCCCTGTGTTTGTAGAGTCAGCGACAGTCATTCCTCACCTCTGGCTGTAAATTCTAAATTAAAGCTACAGTATCAGCCGCGTGAGAAAGGAATGTTAGCTGTTAAGGATGGGATGAGGAAATCTGTTAAAACTCCTGGAAATTAGGATCTGCAGGTCAGCTCAAAGATAGCTCCCAGGCAGGGTATAGGGCAGGCAGGACCCCTGGGTACAAGGGTCATTTTACACCATGAGAATGAGCACTGCAGAGAGCAGAATAAAATTTAGGCTAAGTTACAGCAGTTTAGCTGCACAGTTTTTATCATGACATATAAAACCTATTAAAACCTTGGATTATTTTAATGGTGCCGCCACCAGGGGGGCCAAGGGGGCCATGGCCCCCCACTTTACCGACAGGGGGAGGTGAGTATATGGTTTGGCCCCCATACATTCTCAAAGTAAAGCTGCCTACGTTTTTTTTTTTTGTTGTTCTCTGTGTGGCGCTGTTGTTTATTAATGTGCCTTTTTCATAAACGGTGAGTCAATTTAAACATTTTCTATGGTCATAGACAACCCTTGGGTATGGGAAAGGAAAACGGAAATATGAACGTTGTTAGCGGCATTTTAAACTAAACAGTCTGAAGTCAGATTGAATCTACCGATCTGCACGACACAAATTCTGCACACCAGCGTTTATTTTATCAGGTAATAGGGGTTTTTTTCCTGCTGTAGTCCTTACAGTTTTGTAATGAAAATAACTGATCTCATTGTGAGATGCAAATAGTCCTCTGTTCAGATTTAAACAGCGAGGGAAAGCAGCACGTAGGTTTTGCGTGGCCATGTTTGTTTCACTGTTCAAGACACAAGGCTGCGGTAATCTCTTAATTTAGGATCATAAGTGCGTGCGGTTTTGTATAGAGTCTGAGCTGAGTGAAGGTTTTAGCCTAGGGTGCTGAAAAGGTTGAGCTTTCTGTTTTTCAAAATGTATTTCTGTCCTCTCTACTTGCCTTTTAAAGCTGTAATTAGCATTGCCAAACCATCTGCATTACATCATGGGTATCTGACAGTGATGCAATGAGCTGAAGCATGCTGGTACAAAACGGATCGCTTTACGCACATAACAAATGCAGAATTAGCAAGAAAGGGGGCAATTCATTTGGCGTTTGAATTGAAAAGGGTGCAATATAAACCTGGTGAAATGGAGCAGTGAACCTATTGGAGAGACCAAGTAGTCAGTTAAAAGAAAGGCTCATTCTTCAGTCTTTACAATTAAAGTCAATCTTGCTGTTAATCGATTTGTTTTTCCTCAAGTCAGCACAAGTGCCATTTGAAGCAAGTAGTTTTGATAGGAATACATGTCGTGAACTTCCAAGCCTAGTTATGATTTATTAGGAAGAAAGGAAGGAACACTAAACACCTTTGCTTTGATCTCATATATTATCACTAAAAGATTAGTGATGACACATTGCATTGTAGATTGAGTTGTATGATTTTGGATTTGCTATGTAGGTACCAAGCTACAGATTCTTTGTTTTTCACAAGTGCAGAAAAATTGAACTCTTTTAAATATTTTCTTTCTTCTGAGTATCAAAAGAAACTTAACTCTTATGTTTGAGCTTCACAAAGAGACTTATCACTTATATTTTGGATAAAATTCACTAGATGCAATTCAAAAATTACAAGCCCTGTTTTAGAGCAGGTGCAGTGACTTTTTATTGTGCTGATTTAACAGTTGACATCACAAAGATGCTGCAAAATGATTTGTCGCTCTCGGGCAGGTGTTGTGACTCTTGGTCTCCCGGTTGGTGGCCTGTCATTGGCAGAGTGGTTCTGGTTATACGTCTCGCCAGGTTTGAAACCGCTGGCTGTGAGCGCCCGAGACGGCGATCCACAGCCCGCTGCCCGAGTCCCGCCTCCAGCATGCCGATCGCACGAAGGCGCTGCTCTCTTAACAGACGTGGCATATTGTTTTTTTTTCTGTGTTTTTCTTTATTGCTTTTATTCAAGCTTGCAATTCAACAGCTGAAATCCCTCCGTATCCAGCGTCCAATCAACTGCCTCACTAACTAGGTGATTAAGTGCATATGATTCAGTCACAGTTACTCTGGTGTGTCATGGTCAAGGATGAGTGATTCAAGTGATTTGAAAGGAAACCAAAAACATTACATTAGCTCTTTTCCCCCCAAAATAAAATAGATCCAAATTGCAGATTTGCAGGGGGTGTATACAGACAAGTAATAACTCAAAACTTAATTTCCAACAGTCTCCTCTGGTCCTGGTTTCTGTGCTGTGCTTAGAATATTGATTCAGGTTCACTACTGTGTGTGTTTAAGATTTTGAAGGCTTCAATCTTGTCTCCCTTGATACTACTTTTATTCTCTGAGAAATAGATTCAGTTCTTTTCTTCAATAACAGTTGTGAAGGCATGTGCACTATTGACATACTTGTTTCACTTTTATTTTCATTGGACTGTGTGGAAATTGTGTGTGTGTGTGTGTGTTTTTTTTTTTTTTTTTTCAATAATGTGTGGTGCTTTTGAAGTGAAAGGTGTCTGTGACCTCTATTTGTTTAGTGTCTGCTGCTCAGTGCTCTTTCGCCCCTCTATCCCAGCATGCACCCAGTCCTGGCTTTGCAATCCCATATGATTACCCCTCAGCAAAACCATTCGCTCACCACCCAGAGAGTTCACAGGGCCACCGAATCAGCTTAAGAACAAAAATAACATGTTGTGGCTGTCTGCCAGCAAAGGCACTTCCATTCCATTTAGTTCTTGCATAGCTTTGGAAGAATAACATGTTCTAGTCAATAGTAATAATAATGCTTAGGGCTTGATTAAACCCCTTTGCCGCTAGCAGGTTTGCTTATATACTAAGTTAAGTACAGGACACAACAGTAAATATGCTTTGACAGATGTTTGAATTGTAACGTACCCTGCAATGGAATGCCAGTTTGAAACAGAGCTAGTGTTTTTCAATTGTTTTACCACAATTAGACCCTGTTCCTTTCATCTGTTAATTTCTTTAATATAAACATATTTTAATTAGAAAGCAAAATAATATACATTTTTCTAGGGGTGGATAAATAGTTTTAAAAAAACATTTACAGAGGTTTAATTTTGTTAAACCCTGTTTTACATCCTTTAACTGTCAATGCATGTTGGATGGCGATGGCTATAACGGGCATCGCACTGAATGCTGTAGCAGTCTGAGTGCAGAAATGCATTTCCGTGCTTTCAAACAAGAAACTAATTTCTTTGCAAATGTCTGCATTAGTAATTTGAAGAGGCTAGAGATCTGTGGAGAGACCACTGATATTTGCACAATCTTTCAGTCCTCTAACAGTCGATAACATTTCAAAAGAAGGCTCTCCAGTTTGTACAGGAATTAGGTGACAGTGACTCTGTGTTATGTGCAGTGCAACTTTGGTTGTTCCTTCTGCAACACGGTTTTGTATTGTTTCTGTTCAAAAACCGCACCCAACCTTACAGGATGATGTACACCTTGTACATTTTATTAAATAGTTGCTTTTGTACTTCAACATTACTGCACAATTAATGATCATTTCTATTTATTTTAACTTTTAAAATGAACGTTCTACAAAATATAGCTCTCCATTACAACACCATTGCCTAGAAGCGTCTCTATAAAATTAGTGTACAAAACAGCATTTAAGAAATGTTTGCCATTTGCCAGTGGCCTGCAAGTATACCAGAGATTTTGTAGCCATCTTTTGTTTTTCACAATGTCTGAAACGGTTTGCCTTGCAATTGGAGTTTTGCCCTCGGCTCTTTTGGTGTTGGTTTTGGTAAGTGCTAAAAATAATTTTTAGATGTTTTAATAAATTAAAAACCATTTGTGATGCAAACCGCAGTCATCTATAAAAGGATGCTGCTGGAAAACATGGATTGAGAATTGATTAGCAGTTTGCTACGCATGTGGACTGGCAGAGCTATACTGGTGTTTTTTTTCTGAAAAGAGACTAATATTGCAGATAGCAGACTGTTTGGTTCAAACTGCATGTACTGCTTACAATTGATAGAGACGTTGCGTCTACAAGTTTCTTGCCCAGCATTGACTGCAAGCTAACAAGATAACAATGCTGTGGACCAGAAGGGGCCAGGCTCTAAGACTTTGGAATGCAAAGCATAAAGGGGCTAAAAGGCTCCCAGGAACTGGCGTTGGACCCAGAGGTTCTCAGAGTGATCGAAAGAGATAATGCCACTAGGATCAAAGGGGCAGAGTTATGGACCTTTT
Source organism: Polyodon spathula (assembly GCF_017654505.1). Classification (NCBI taxonomy): domain Eukaryota; kingdom Metazoa; phylum Chordata; class Actinopteri; order Acipenseriformes; family Polyodontidae; genus Polyodon; species Polyodon spathula. Next base: position 3,120,828 of record NC_054573.1, on the reverse strand, counting down.
TTCTCCAGGAGTGTGAAGAATGCACTGAGTTCAGAGGTTGTCACACTAGACTACACACACACACACACACACACACACACACACTAAATTAACAGAATAATGTGTTGTACCTTGACCATTGGTTAAGTGTCAGAGAAAGGGGAGGTGGTCCATCTATACAGAAGGGTATTTAATGTCATGCAAACATTGTAATGATGAGTATTCTGTTTGTCCTGTACCTGGGACCAGACTCCCTGCATATTTCAATAAACCTGGCAACTGATTGAAGAAAAGGACTCTGTGCATTTTCTTGAATCTCCTAACACCATCATTTTTTGTAAGTTACTTCAGATCTCCTTGTTTGTGACATTTTTTAGTCACAATGGGTAAGACAGCAATGTAAGAGTTCAGGAGCAGTGTCCTGCAGATTTGCAGCTTTCTTTATGTCTGTAATCAATTGAGATATGGTCACATGTCCTCCTAGAACTAATGACCCTCCTTGGAGACAGCACTCCCTCCTGTGTCAACGTTGAGTAATCGGTTCATAGGAATACAATACAGCACCTGGGGTGTTCCAAGACAATGAATGGATGTCAAGATATTCCTCAGATATCCCTGGATTTGATGGTTTGTGACACAGACTTAATATTGTTTTGTATTATTTTGTCCACATTTTGTAACAAAGGCAAAGGTACAAGTCAGAAATAAACCCAGTGCATTTTATGTTTTGTGAAAGCGTTCGCTAATTAATAGCAGATCATTATGTACCTTGAAGTTGTCTAGATTTTAGATCATTTAAAAAAAAAAAAAGTATGACACCTGCTTTCTTATCTAAACTGGTTAATAATTCACCTGTTTATTGTATTCGGTAAAGCCCTGATTACCTGCACACCTCTCATCAAAACAGCCCCTTGTATCCTGTCTTGCTGAGTGCGGTGATCTTCTGCTCTGTGGCCATACAAAATCTCTATTCGAGAAATACTAAACTAAATTAAATACAATGACAAACACTTTGTCTACAGGCCTTTTTCGGTGAACTCTGGAGGACATTCCAGTCTCAACATTTGTCATTGAGTTTGTTTCTTGTAATAGTTCTTTATTCAGTCAATTCATCCATTGAGTGGTTAACAGTTTTGCATGAAATCTGTATTCAGCCATCAGTCTTTAGTATTTGTAGGACAGTTGAGTACTGTTATAATTCAACCCCTTTAGCAGTAAATAGAGATATATAGATATATACAGTATGTGTATATCTCTACTGTGTGTGTGTGTGTGTGTGTGTAAATCTCTCTCTCTCTCTCTCTCTCTCTCTCTCTCTCTCTCTCTCTCTCTCTCTATATATATATATATATATATATATATATATATATATATATATATAATATATATATATATATATATATTATATTATATAATCTCGATTAATCGATCTAGAAATATTGTATTTCAAATGAAGAATAGCCTTATAAGATATAAGGACAAACTCTTTACCAAAGACAGTGGCAGTACCTCCTCCTGATTGCTCCCTACCCAGTTCTTTTAATTTACAACAAAGTGATTGAAAATGAATAACATTAGTACCTATGTGGACAGTCGCAGTGTACACCTGTTCGTGCTGAACTGTTTGAGCAACACCAAGCACTCTAGCACTTGGAAAGCATTTACCGTGAATTTTCGGAGCATTCCTACGTGCTGTGTTGGCATGCTTTACAATCGAGTCACCATCTGAGAGCACTTCACTGGAATTTTATTTCAGGTGTGTGTTGATCCTTGAGCCATTGAGTCAGTGATGGATTCACGCCACACCTAAGATCACTAAAGCCCTCTGGCTTTTTCTCTGGGCTTGTAATAAGAGAACAATTGCAGTGTGTACTTGGTTTAGCGTAGGACTAGGGTAGGAGTAGTATTGTAATTGAGGTTCCAAGCTATCCTGCTAGGAAATCCAGTAAGGTATTCGAGGAGGTTTGTTTCAGTTCATTCAAGGGTTTCCTGTGGCACACCCTGTGGTTTTGTCCATTAATCAAAATGAAACCTTTTATCCTTGTTCACCCTCCCTCCCTCCCTCCCTGCATTGTCCCCGCATGACTTTGTAATATTTGGACAGGATCTTGCTAGCTGCTTTATCACCTGAAGCCCGTAACAGCTTTTGGTTTTCAGTGTGTTCAGTCTGCCAAGCTGTACACCCATTTTTCAGCTTAAACATAGTATTAGGAGAAAATTAATCTGTGAGGGTATTACAATTTGAAATTCATATGTTTCATTGTAATTTTCCAGCTGATGGTCAGGAAGGCGGTAGTCAGACCCAGTAGATTGTTTGTTTGTTTGTTTTGTTTGTTTGTTTGTTTAATCACAAATTATTACCTATTTGACCTGAAAAAAGAAACGAGGACCAGGGTTCACAAGTGGAGATTTTAGATGAAGGGGCATTCAGAACAGAAAATAGGAGACACTTTTTTACACACAGAATTGTGAGGGTCTGGAACCAACTCCCCAGTAATGTTGTTGAAGCCGACACCCTGGGATCCTTCAAGAAGCTGCTTGATGAGATTCTGGGATCAATAAGCTACTGACAACCAAACGAGCAAGATGGCCTCCTCTCGTTTTGTAAACTTTCTTGTGTTCTTGTGTAGTTCCAAGTGCTTTTTGTCCATTTTAATGAACACCTATTTTACAATTACAAAATGAAAAATGAAATCAATTGAGTGAGAGTGTGTAAGAGGACTTGAAATACACAACTTAGTTTTGTAAAATAGGTGTCATGGGGTTGTATAATTTTTGTAGTTCATACTTTAGAAAGTAAAAGTATACAGAATAACTTGCTGAGGAAGCTATGTAAACATTTGATTGTCCAACATTTCAACTGTGTAACAAAAGTACCAGCCAGTTGAGGTAGTCCAGCATGTTTTGATACAACTCAAGTAAATGAAGGCACAAAATCTTGTTGAAGGCAGGTGATCTAAACTCATACGGTTCATTTTTTGCTTCAAGGACAATTTGGGGAAAATAGCATTGCATATCATCTCAGGGGAATATACAGGAGACAACGAGAAGTTACATTGTGCAGATGTGTCGCAGCAATCTCTCCTCAGACTCTGATACTACACAGGCGTTGCCTTTCTCCCTTGTTCAACCGATTATGAATCACAGGCTCGTTTTTCTATTGAACCAGTTTGTTTACTGGTTTGTAGTTATACACATATGCTTTTGTTTTAGTTTACTTAGTTTCAAGCACTGTTTTCCATGCAGAATGCCGGAGGGCTGATTGTTGCAAATTTGCATTGAAATTTACTTCAGCAGAAGGAAGAACCTACCTTAGTTTGACCTATCCCATAAACTCTTCACCGATGCATGTCTGTGACGATCACAGATATACACAGCATGTTTGTGTATAAAGTTTGAAAGCTGTAGCGAAGGCTTCCTTGTCTCGCCTGCTGGCACTGCCACTGGCTGCTGGCATGCTTTAGGACAGGAGTGCCCAATCCTGTTCCTGGAGGGCCGGTGTCCTCCTGGCTTTTGTTTTCTTAGTAAACTATTTTGAAATTGTTCAAGAGCAAAAAAATAAATAAATAAATCAAATTTGAAGTGAAATGCATTACCATGTCACAGAATACCCCATGAGCAACATTGCTCTTTCATTACACAAATACCTGTGTGCATTTCACAAGTATTGTTTTATTTAGTTTGGTAGAAAGTAGGGTTCTGGATAGTGATTAATGGCTTTAATTAATCCTCAGGTGAAGGTTTGGCCTCTTCTATCACCACTAATGAACGGTTTACTTCCACTATCAAGGGAATTGTGTATTATATCATTTGCAGAAAGTGCAACCTGCTTGGAGAGACTAAGAGGTTTTGAAGGTCGCTTTGTAGAACACCTCAGAAGCATGAAGATCAAATCCACCTGGTCAACTCTCGCTATTTTAACAAGGACATCTGATTAACATCTTTTGGTCTCCTGAATTCTGGTTGGAACCTGGGAAGATGATTGTATCCTGGCTTTTGTCTTTAGAACAAAAGACTGACTAGCAGGACAGTGATGGGAAAAACAAGTCCTTTGATGTCCAACCTTGACATGAAATAGATTTGCCTTTTTGGGGAGTCCACTGTTTTGTGTCACAGCTACAAACCTGTTGATAAACATCTTACCAAACAGTAAACAAGATATAAACAGGTTTTGCTTAGAAAATGCAGTTGGTTTATGAGGAGGACATAAAAGCTAGCCCCTTTTAGGATGATCTGGACAAAACTTGTTTTCTTCTGATTGGGTTAAAGGAAAAAAGTGATGTCATAAGATTAGCTCTATATTAACGACAACATCCTATTGTCTTATTGACTCTGTTATGACCTGTGCCTAGGGAGAAATGGAATACCCAACTGTTGAACTGTATTGACTAAAATATATTTTGAAATCTATAACGCAGTTCAGGATTGCAATCATTATTTATACTCACAGATGCACGAAGAAGAAAAGAACACTTATTTTAAAACCGCAGTACCTCTCACAGTGGAGGATGAAGTGGGTCAGTCTCAATCTCTCCACTGTGGCACTGGGTACAGTCGCCCTCCTCTGGATCTCTACTGTGCTGTGAGAGAGAGAGAAGCAATAGGACTCTCTCTGTCTGTCTCTATCTATCTCTTTGTCTATATTCAGTTAAATTTATTGGCATGAATACATCAGAAGTATTGTCAAAGCAATTACAAAATGCAAAATAAAAATATAGACATTGTACTAAACTTTGACCAGGTAATTCTCCTAGATTTTCTGTCATCTGATGCTACTACATGGTGAATAATACAGTCCTGTTCCTCCTCTACAGGTGCGTCTTCCAGGCTGACCCCAGCAGCAGAAATTAGGGAGCACAGAAGCACGCCAAGAATACCACGATGAATCAACAAGGAGGCTTGAGCGGTAGCTTGCTAAGTAAGTGTAACCTTTTAAATTTGGGGAACTCTCGGTAAAACTGTGTAGACTCTCCTGGAAAATGCATTTTAGGTCATACTACATCACATATTCCATGCATTTACATGTCCTTCCTACCTTCTCCTTTAAACTTCGTAGTGTCTTGAGTTGACTACCATTTCAGTTCAAAATTAGCACCCACCCACCTTGCAGGTTGGTCTGCTCTGGGGCAGGATACGGTAAGTTGAGGTGTTGGAGGTTTAGCTGCACCTCTAGATACAGAGGTAGTCTCTTGTTAACCTCTGTTTATGCATGAGCAAGGTAGATCTGCAGTGTCATGAATCAACTGTTTCAACCAATTGGCATTGCCTTGTGAGGCCTGGCATTTAGTGTTTCAACCAGTTAGCACAGTGCATTTTCCTGCAAGGGAGGGTGTTTATTGATTCAACCCAATCAAGAAACCTGCTAAAAAGATATAATTCAGCCTTGTACCTGTAAATATATAACCTGCTGCACGGTGGTACAAATTCCAGGTGACTGCTTACTAAATCTGGCCTTTTCATTTTAGATGTATACTTGTCTTGCATTATAACTTTTAAATTCGGTTCCTGTCTCATCCCTTCAAAGTTAGCCTTTCTGAAATACACTTTTTGCCAGGATTCTCAGTTAATTTGGGATGTAGTCCTGTTGTGATAACTTGACCCTAGTGGTTCTTCTGCTTCTATATTAAACACCATGCCCTGGTTGTTTGAACAGCAGATTGAAAATGACTCGTCCATTGTTGTGTTTTCACACGCTATATCAGAAAGCAATTGTTTACTGCATCCAGCAGTTCAATTCTACTGCACCACATCCCACAAAGTTGAAATCCCCCATGATTACATTATTCCTGTCATTACACGCTGTTCTAATTATTTCAAGCCAAATTGATGAGAGAGAAGAACAGCTGGGAAGAATCAATTGCCTGGGCTTCATAAACTCAGACTCAAGGGAGACACTGCATGAGTTTAGTGGTTATGGACTGGAACTGTGCATGCTACTCTGATTTTGGTTTGTTACGAAAAGGGATAATTAGGTAGCCATTTGTGTATAATTATGCTCGGAGAGCTTTTTAAAAAAAAATATATATATATATATAGCTCATAAAACAGGCTTCGAACTTGGAAAAGGCTTTCTGTTCTGTGTTGAAGTAGGCTTGCAAAATATGAAACTTCTCAGCTGTTCCTCAAACCATTCCCCATTTTTAATGAACAAATCCTTACTATAAACGCGTTTTGATCTCGGTACACAAAGTACAAAAGTTTGTTTTCTTTTCCACACTTCTGAAACGCAACCATCCACTTTTCAGCGACTTGGAAATGCAGTTTCTTGATGTTCTGATCAAATCTCGACCGGTGCAGAATTCCTCGTAGAGCTGGTCCATTCTTCCGGATTTCCTTCATTTTGACTCGCTTCTTTTACGCTGTCAAGATCTGAGGAACTGCTTCTCGTAGCAGCCAGCGGGTTTCAGCGTCGTCGTTACATTGTCAGAGAGAAGTCGAACCGCTTATCAACGTACAAACGCACAGTCATAAAACTTTGAAGTCTTGCTTTACCTTCGCCTTTTGTTTGACCCGGTTGTATTTTTATATCTACACAGCCTCTTCATTTTTTTTCTGTTGGACCAGGACTGTCTGAAGTTCCCGCTGTTTTCCTGATAAGCACATTGTGCTGCAGCTCATGTTAGCCGCTAATAATGAGTTCCACTATCGGTACATTGGTTCAGTAAATCATGGGGCTGATTCTGCACCACATTGTCTAATTTTACAAACTTCATACTGACTTGGTCCGGAACAGGCAATTCTCTATTTAAAGAAGTGAAGTCCCTTATAATATGGGACTGTTGCAACCCTAGGTGGGAGCCATCCTGACAACAATGCCCACTGTGTCACAGTGACAGCACATTTAGCCCACACAGAACCTGTTCTTGGTTGCCACCCAACCTCTGCCTAGTTTAAATCCTATCTGGTCTCCCTAAGGGTTCTTTCTACAGTGTGCTGACTGCCAGAACAGTTGTGCCCGTATCATTAAGGTGTAGCCCATCTGCATTTCTATTCTCTAACCATGTATTTAATTTAATTACTGTGCTTCGCCTTTCTAATTGCAAATAGAGCATCCATTCAAATGACACATACTGAAAACAGTTGCCTCACTGTGAAGTATGACTAATTTAGTATCAATGAATTTCTTCTTATTTCAAAGCACCATTTATTAGATTGCTTCGGGGTATACCAGACTGGCAGGTGTGTGTTTCCCCAATTCTGTTGCAGCTGTACTTCATTAACATTATTGACCACACATGAATTTTATTTAGCAGTGGTCTCTGTTTGCATGACGTGGTTGTCGACCTGTAACAGTGGAAAATGAGGTTTTATTGAATATAGAAAGTTCTCTGTTTCTATGACTCATTTTCAGGATATCTCTTAAACTAGCACTTCCTGGGTCATTTCACCTCAGCAGTGGCTTCTGGGTCAAAGCATGTTATGGCTGAGAAAGCCTGTCAAGTCAATATAGGTGGGAGCAGCCGTCTGGGTTATGATGGGGAAAGAAGCGCTCCAGTTGAATTGGCCAACTGCAAAGCTGAGCAGATATCGTACTGTCAAATAAAGATGCATGTTTAATATAATACATATCTTTCAAAGCTCCACGTTCTTTGTAATGAAAGGACATGCACAGAAGGTCAAATCTATGGTATTTTTGTGCAGTTGGCATGAGGTCTGTCTTAGTAAAAGGCACAGTGAAATGAGCTGACTTTCCTCTCTGTCAACAGTGAACATGGATATAGAGCTGAATGCCTCCCTTGCCACTGCCGATGAGCTCTCCAAGGAGCTGGGCAGCATGTGGGAAGAGTGCTCATCAGTGACTGACACCCCAGAACTCAAGGTAGGTCTGCTCAGGGCACCACTTCATTTTTTACAGCTGTGTGATCCAAGCAGAGGGGCCATCTGATTTCAGGGTTTGGGTAGGAAGTGCTGTCTACCAGCTGGGATCACAGAGCTAGGTATGAACAAGACCTCTGGCATTGTTATCTTCCACGGGTAATGGAGTGTAGTGTAGGTAATCGAACATTAAACCTATGAACCTGGTCAAGGATATTCTTTCTCACAAAGTATCAAGATAATCTGTGGACCTGCCTTTCCCGTTTTAGAGGACTAAAACATTGGTTAGGACATTTCATTTATTTATTTATTTTAAATTAGTCATTGCCAATGGTTTTTACCCTGGTTTTCTACCCAATTTGGAATGCCCAGTTATTATTTTTATCCTGGTTCACTGCTGCAACCCCCTGGCGACTCGGGGAACAGAAGCTGAAACACATTCCTGCCAGTTATTTTTTCGCACTGTGGATCCACCACTGAAGCCACCAGACCTATAGTGCCGGAGGACAACACAGATCTGAATGGCTCCACTGCAGACCCGCAGGCGCTCTATCGGCCACAGGGGGCGCTGGTATGCAGTGAACTGTGGATTGCCCTGTCGACCTAAGCCCTACCTACCCGGGCAACACTCTGCCAACTGTGTGCCGCCCCCTAGGAACCCCCAGCCACGATCGGCAATGGCATAGCCTGGATTCGAACCTGCGATCTCCAGGCTATAGGGTGCATCCTGCACTCCACGCGGAGCCCACATTGTTTAGTTTTCAAGAGTATCATATCAGGGTATCATGACATGCTTTGTACTGGGGAATTGGTGATCTACATAAGGAACATGTGCATGCTACTGCGTTCACTGTTGAAGCAGAGGAAGACATTTTCAGGACCATTGGCATGTGGGGAATATTACTTGAAAAGATCGCCTACAATATCAGCAGTTGCCAAAAAGTTGCGCAGCAAGCGAGAGGAATGAGCACCTTGCCCAGGGCATGGGAGGAGGGTGATCTACTGTAATGGGCGTTGGAGTGCTGGCCAGTGTGTAAGAGTGCTCAGCCAGCGTGTATTTCACTCCCTGTATTATAGTGACACTTGGTTTGCTAACACAGTACAGCAGTCCCTCGTTTACAAGCGTAATTCGTTCCTTGAAAACTGTTCGTTAGGCCAAATCTCATATAACGGAAGTGAGAAAAAAAAAAGATTTTCCTCTTCAACCCCCAAAATTCCCCTTAATAAAGGACAAAACAGTAAATGAAATTCTGAATCAATCATTTAAGAAATTAGCCTAAAATTGTTAAGGAAATGACAAATAAACAGTCTCTTGAGGTATGCATGTGTCCCCCACAAATAAAGACCGGGGCAGACAGAGTTTTCTTTCATGCACTTACCATAGTATTAGAAAACATACCTTATAATAACTATTAACAAATCTCTTGCAGCTTCAGCTGAACTACAGGCTTGTGAAATACTACCAGTTTTACAGGCGGGGTGTTGTGCTAGTTACGCCTTTGTTTCCAAAGCTGAATCATACATTGTTATTGCCAGTTGAAGTTTGGCTTGTCCTTCTCAACATTTTGTGACATGAATCATTCTGTTTAGCCCTGTGCCCTTTCTGTCTGACTATGTAACTAGTTATATGGTTTTAATTAAAATTATTTGAAACGAGAATACTCTGTCAGGAATTATCGGAACAAGAATTAAGCCGTCTGTTACAAAACTATGTCTCATGTCTTGTATTAAGGATTTGTAAACCTGTATGTTGCTAACATCAGTAAATATTAAGAGCCTTAATACATGCTGGCATTGCTAGCTCGTCTTCTTTGTTCATGACTGAATAGATTCAATTCTTTTAGCTTGTCTGCATATGACATGCCTTTTTAAAACAGCAGTAATTCTGGTCGCTCTTTTTGGCACTCTTTCTATAGCAGCAGTAGCCTTTTTTGTAGCGAGGTGACCAGAACTGAACACAATATTCTAGTTAAGTTAAGGGAAATGTAAAAAGAGAATAATTAAATAGGATTTGAAACCATTTAAAATGTGTTACCTGTCAATTAAACTATCCCTGAATAGTGAAGGAGTTATCTCCAGGATAACCTTCTGGCAAAATTGTATTGTGAATTGAACTTTCTTCACAGCTTTGTTACAAAATGTTACTCCACCTGTGAATGGAGCTGACTGTAGGTCACCATGAACTACTTTTTCATTGTAGGTGCTTCTTCAATTATTAACCCATTGATTCCCGGGGATCACGTTGAAATGTTACACATTTACATGCAGATTACAGGTTTGAATGCATTTGTAAGCAGTTTTGTTTCGTTATTTTGTTTCAGAGCTCTGTGTACAGGTCCAGTCCGGTGGGCTCCAATGAAAATCTGAATAAACCGAGTCCTGTTTCCAGCAGCAGAGACCAGCCTGCACAGGTCTCTTACTTCTCATACAAGCCAGCCAGCCTCTCTGAGCAGGGCCAGTCCACAAAGTCTTTGGACTCGGTGACAGCTGGAAAATACCAGTCTAGCCCCCGCCCCCCCAGCCTCTACTCTCCCGACAGGCAGGCACCACCTCTGGGACAACGAGATCACAGTGGCTCCCCTCGCACAGTCAACTCGGACTCCCTTTTCAGCTCTGAACCGCGTAGCCTGCCTCGACAATTAAGCCACAACTCCTCCCAGCGCATGATGAGGCGCAATCCTCCATTTCCAGTGTACGAATCTGGCCAATCAGGACTCGGCTCTCCGCGGTCATTGCCATTTGAGCGAAGCCCCTCCCCTCACCTAGGCTACCCTGCCAACTCCAGCACAATGCCACGGAACTTCAAAACCTTCAAGTCTCAGGGTAATAGCATAGGTTTTATATATGCTGAATTTTTTATATAATAAGTATCGGTATTCCTGTTTCTGTAGACTTGAGCATGTGATCAAGAGATGGCTTCAGGATCACAGTCTCAGAATGTGACCAGATGATTATTTCAATTTCATAACTTATAGATACTGACTTTTTTTATGTAAGTGCATATATGCCAAAAAAAAATAAATAACACAAATATTTCAGTGGTCCTAAGCATGGGGGTTCATTGTCTGCAGTACAATGAGTATGTCATTTACTATAGCCTCATAGAGGTAGTGTACGTGACCTTTTATAAATGTTTGCCATAGTAATGGGGATGCTAAATCGCTGTGCAAATATACCCTGGTAAACTTCACTGCACAACTCACCCAACCCTGAGTCATTATTTAATTGTGCAACAAAGAAATGCATGTGTCCTGCCATTGTCTCCTCTTGCTGGGCTGTCCTCGAAGTGGCTGTAAGGCAGTTGTTTGATGGTGTGATCTTTCGCAGATGACTCTCTTGGCAGACCGAGGCCCCCCAATCCCTGGAACGAGTCGGATCTCGACATCGGCTACAAGAGGACAACACGCCAGCAGCAGGGTGAGTCGCACGAAAACAAGAACATAAGAATCACAAACAAGAGGAGGCAGTTCGGCCCATCAGTGCTCGTCCGGTTCCTAGTTCTCAAAACTTAGATCTTAAAGCGTCCCATGGATTCAGCATCAACAACATGACTAGGTAACCCATTTGTTCATTCACTTGTGTATTTAACCATTGAGTCCAAAAGCTTTGTTTACAAGGGGGTCCAGCCACAAAGCACAAATCAGGTCAAAGCAATCAGCAGAAGTCAAATAATTTTAAAAGACTTGACAATATAAAAGATATAAAAGATCTCTGTGTGAGTGGGTCAGATAATTGTAGGAAACCAATTCTAGGTCCAGTTCGTTGACTAATTCCATTAAACTGTGTACACGGCGAATAGGGTTGTGGGACGTGAAGACCTTTGCTTTTATAATATATCATAATCTGCATAGTAATTGCAATAATCAGTCCAGAATCGGTCAACATATCTCAATGTTTGGATGTGCTTTTAAATTCTAGAGAAACAGACAGAGGGAAGAAACGCTAGGTTGATTAAAGGGTACATCAGGACCTTTGTATTTTATTGTGTTACATGTTCCCATGTGTTGCGACAACTGTTTTACATAAGGTGTGTGTATTGTTTTAATTTTAATTTTTTTTTTTTTTTTTTACATTTTGACCACTTTTTTTAAACTTTTAAATTGCATTCCCTGCCTCAAGATGGCTTCCCATGTACCTGCATGGACCTCTCAGAACTACATTTCCCATCATCCTCCTGCTCATTGGTAAATCTATCTGTAGCAACACATGGGAACATGTAACACAGTAAAATAGAAAGGTCCTGATGTACCCTTTAATCAACCTAGCGTTTCTTCCCTCTGTCTGTTTCTCTAGAATTTTGTAAGTTCCTTATATACCCTTTTTAAGGTGCATTTTTCAGTAGTAATTTTGTAAGACATGAACGTGTATTTGAATTTGGATACTGGTAGTGACCATCAAACTAAACAGGTTCACATCAACCATAGACTGTGTCTGTTTCATAAATTAAGCACATGGAATTGCCTTGCCTACTATGGTATTTAGGTCCTTTTGTCGTAGTTACCTCTGCAGTATCTGTGATTCCTTCATTGCTACAGTACAGATAGACGAGTCATTTTGAAGGGATGACCGTGTCTCCTGAGAACAGTTTGGGTTCAGTAAATGACTGTGTGACGTTTTGAGAAGGGTTATGAGGGTCTGCAAGTGTACACGCTAATTTTGTAACTGATTTCAACCTCACTCTCCTGTTTTTGTTTTCAGGTCTAGACAAGTACAGGACTATGCCCTCTAACACCATGCCCTTCGGCAGTTGGAGGGAGTCAAACCTGGACACTCCCCCCTCTCAAGCAAAGGTAAGAGCAGGGCTGATGTTTATTCCCGTATCTTGAAGATTCCATGGTGCTGCATTTTATTGTGTAAATTTCTCTTGAGGGGAGTTTCTATGGTGTTGCAAAAGTGCCGCCATCGCTGCACCCTTTCACTGCTATGCCATGAGTATCTCCTCATAAAACCCTTTCAACTGCCAACTTTATACGGTACATTTAGTTTCATTCTCTGTCAAATTCGAGCATGGCTGAACAAGAAAAAAATAACTTTAGCCTTTTTTTTTTTTTGCGAGAAGTTTTTTGTGCACTTTGAGTTTTACTGTACGGTACACAGGTGTGTTTTTAATTCTTAGTTCCATTGCTGGTATTGTCCAGTAAAAACTGTATTAACCTTTGGCCATATGGACGATAAAGACCACGACTTTGAGACCAGGTCTTTATCGCTGTTACCCAGATGATGACTCTTGTCAACAGCGTTCCATTACAGGAGGTGTTTGAGCCACATTGCTTTAACCTCAAGACATATCAATGATAGTCTTTCTCACATTTCCATATTCAGGTTGACAAACCATTCGATCTCATTTGACGTTGCCTCTTAAACTCTGCTACAAGGGACTTATTTTCCACTTTTCAATCCTAGTTTTATGGTTGATGCCCAGCCAAACTGCTTAACAAATTGGCAACTGCATTGAAAATGACTAATCCTACCCCTTTGAGGTGGTTTCGAAACTAATTCATTAATAATCAACAGTACTGTGTGAAAAAATGGAAGATAAATCTTTGACAATTCCACAGCTCCTTAGTATTTCACTTGATGCTGCATGCGCTAGACAGACTGTAGAGTTGCTGTTTTGTGTAGAAATGGGACCCTGTGATACGGGGAACCTGCTCATGTGCCAAGTGAAAGCAGCATTTGAATCTTCAGAGCAGAGGGGAGAGAGGGTTCAGAGCCAGGTTAACTAAGCTTGTAAGAGTCAAGCAGCACTGAATATCTGCTACTGTACTGTAAAGTTAAGATCAGTCTAATCTTATTGTAAAATACAGTGCATGTGAAACTAAATTGGACCTGACGCGCCTGACAAGCGCAGAATAAATGGACTGCAAAGGGTTAAATCAGTGATTGAGTTTAATAGCACTTCTATAAAGGAAGTGCTGTCAGAATTTTACAGACATGTGAATCATCAGCAAAAGGGTCTGTAGCAGCAGATCATTCAACCTTCAGGGGTACAGATTTGTGGGATTCCAAAGTATTTGTTCTTGAAGCAAAATCCCTTAAACAACATGACACTGCGCAATAAGAACGGGCCTGCTTAATTTCAAGTGCTTAATTAGGAAACGATCTTCTCCTTAACTTTTCTCCATATCAACAACCTGCTTGTCTGCTTTGGAACAATGCCATTGGGATTATGAAACCTTGGCTTACCCCAGGCGACCTAGAGGAACAAGGGTGGCACTGTATATCAGAGACAATGTAACTGAAAACCAAAAGGACTGACTCTAGGAGTCTGCTAAGACCGCGAAACATGGATTCCAATGACTGTACCAATTTATAAAAAGGAGGGGAAACCAGAATCATGGGGGGGCTTCCCAGGTATCAACTGGAACGACACCACCCATTGTGGAGCGACAGTGCTTGAAATGATATGTGGGAAGTGATTTGTTTCTTAACGCATATCACAAATAACCAAGTCAGTGGTAGAAACCATGGAACCTCTGGGAGCAAGTGACCATAGCGCTCAAATACTTGGATGCACTGATCAGTGTAATCAATTCTATTAGTCGTTTTTTGGGGAGGAACTTATGAAGCATGACTGGGCAGCAGCAGCACTCACTTCTGTCCTAGGCTGTTGGGCATGGCTGTTTACAGTTCCACAGGCTGCTGTATACCCTTGCACTCTAGAATTAGATTTTGTTTAAAATACAATATACCACTAATTGTGTTGATCTGAAAACCCTCTGTCATCATCACATTCTTCAGAGGTAGGTAGAGCATATATTCTATTACTAATGTATTCAAATAAAATCCATTATGTGCATCGGAGATTGAGATAACCAATGAATGTGTCTCCTGCTGAAAGGCGTCTGTCTCCGTGCCGAAGGGAACTTCACGCAAATCAATTGGAATTCATTGATTTTGCTGATTTGCAGACTTTTGATTGCAAAGTATTTTTTAATGTCTTCTGACAAATAGCAAAATTCAACAGATCAAGTTTAGCCCTGTCTCTGGGATAGGAGCCAGGCCTACAGCTCTCCACCTATCATTGGAAATGAATGATCGGACTGGACCGGTTGAACTGGTTTTGAAGTGATTAGAGTATTTTAAGCTGTGGAATAAATTATTTTGGTGTCTTTTAAACAGTCTTTGGTAGGTCTTGTATTTCTTGTACCTCTAGATATGAAGGGTCTCGTTTTACTGGTTGTGTTTCCCACACCTCCAGATCAGAAGGCCCAAGGCATTATCTCTCCATCAGTAAGCCCTGAATACCCAGGCATAAAAGCAACATTTCTATAGACCTAGGCTTCCCGTTTCACAATTGTTAATATTTCAAGTAAGTCTGCTAATCTGACTAGCCTGTTGTAGAACCTTAAACTAAGTCTGTTAAACTCAGACAAGACTTGCTAATTTTGTGTTAAAAAAATAAAATCTGAAAAGGAACTTAATGCCTTCAAGACTTCTCGTCAAAACACTTGACGTTGAATTGATTACGTTTTTTGTTTTAAAGAAACAAAAAAAATCTCTTTAGGAGATTTTGAAAAGTCCATGCTAGTGTTCTTTGTGTTTCTCAGTAATGGTATCCACAAATAACAATCTAGCTGATGTTTGCTTCTCTCGGCCTTCAAAGACCACCAATTGTATTACCTTGTTGCACAGCACAACCTTATCACTATGGGAACAGCCTTGGGCCCCTTCTCATTAGCATGCTTGAACTCCACTGCTTGACTTTGTGTATATGAGAGAAGGTTTTTTTGTTTTATTTTAAGTTTGATAGTTATCCAGCTGTTTGCTAGTAATACATATCAATATGGATTTTCTGCAATCTCATTTAATACCTTTCTCTTTTCAGCATCTGTCCCATTGACAGTTCTTTGTGAGGCAGTGCTTCAAATGTACGAATGAGAGCAGGCCATTCAGTTCTCATTTAGTTCCCAGTGCAAATCTCTCTGCCCATGTGTTAAAGCCTGCTTCAATAACGAACACCTCTAGTGTAGATATATATGCTGTTCAGTAAATTAATCATTTGGTATTAAAATGATTGCTATATAAAGCTGGACAGTAAATTATTTGCTATGACTAATGATCATTAAGTAAACTCTTTGGTAATTAAGAAATTTAATCAAGAACTGTAATTATATGTTATAAACAGATTATATATATATATATATATATATATATATATATATATATATATATATATATATATATATAAATCTTATTTATTTTAAATGCTGATAATAATTCTACGCTTGGGAAGTGAAATACACTTTCTGCCAGTCTCGCTTTTCTCCCTGGGATACATTCTTGAGAGAAATTACCCCATTCCCAGGACAAACTTGCACTAACTGGTTGAATGTGTATGTGTTTTGCAAGCCCAGCATATAAGCAAATTTGTCTCCAGAAACACATTTCCAGAAGCATTGTTTCCTCGTGTATTCTGGATGGTTTGTGTTTCCAGAAAAAAGGAAACGTTTCTTGAGTTTTTTTATCTTGTAGGTTTTCCTGCTGAATTTCAAAGTTAACACCTTTCTTATAAAGGTGTACCAATTAGATTTTGGGTCGAGGAAATTCGTCCGCATTGCTAAGCAGAGTCAAAGCTTGATCGAGGAAGTTCTCTGGTTTCTGCTGTTAAATGCTTTCTTCTCCGTACGTTGTACTTTGCATACGTAAAGATAGCATCCTTCTCTGGGGCTCGCTTGTTGGTTGTTCTCTCATCCTCATTCCTGGACAGACTACAGGACTTTATGAGTGTTCATGGAGGGACCTCTCTTGATCTGCTTGCTGGATGTATTTTCCTGCTGGCGTGCGTGCGTGCGTGCGTGCGTGCGTCTTCAACTTTTAAATGGATATTCATCTGTAGAAA
Source organism: Polyodon spathula (assembly GCF_017654505.1). Taxonomy (NCBI): domain Eukaryota; kingdom Metazoa; phylum Chordata; class Actinopteri; order Acipenseriformes; family Polyodontidae; genus Polyodon; species Polyodon spathula. Next base: position 3,104,192 of record NC_054573.1, on the reverse strand, counting down.
TTACTCAGAGAATTGGTGTCTTGGCAGTGGCTTCACAGTGCTAGCCCTCAATTCACTGACCAACTACAGACTGTATTGGGAAATGCTTCTCCAATTTGATGAAACTTCATTGATAAAATAAGTCATAATAAAGTTATTACAGGTATTGCCAATGTAGCTTGTGATTTGTATTCCCCCACAATATGATGTGTTTATTTCACTTAAAACCATACAGATGTTGTATAAACTAGGGCTGTGCAAGTACTCGGACTGTATATCAAACTCATAAAAGGAAGGCAAGACAAATGATCACAGATGAATGAGTGGTTTTAGTTTGATTGGTACTTTAACGTGGTACAACAGTAACCATGTCAAAGAGGACAATGCTCTTCAGAACAGCTTATAAATCACAGAATGCAGAAATTAACACTGATTGGTACTCAATTGTACAGACAAGGAACATACAACTTTTCTTGCACCTTTCAAACGGGCTTCATTTAGTACCTGTTTTCTGAAACATGTTAAAGGGAGTGCGTGCTGAGTACTTGCACAGCCCTAATCTGCACCCTTGGAATTTGCTAGCTTCCCTGGCTCTTGACCTGGTATTCAAAATGGTTGCCAAGAAGCGGAGCCCAAAGGGAATGCACTGTGTAAACCGTCATTGATGCCCCCTGCAGGATATGCCAGTCCGGATGATTGCTCCCTATATCTCCTCGTTGCCCCGTCCCACTCCGCTCTCTCCATGGAGCAGCCCTCGGTACAGCCAGCAGCCCATCATCTCCCGAATCGCCGTCCCGCCAGGCTCTCCACGGGGGGAGCAGCACCGTCCCATACCTCTCTCCGTCATAATGAGGCTCCAGCACCCCTACTGGACCAGGGAGAATGCCATCGCCTCCTGGGGGCAGACGGGGGATACTGCACCCTACCGGAACACGCACCAACCCCAGCCCCAGTTTGAGAGACCAGGTCTGTAGAGAGGAGAGGGTAAAGAAAGCTCATCACATTCAATGAGTTAACAGATGTACCTAACAGAAAAATGGTTAGCGTTTTAAGAAACGAAATCAATAACAAATCTTTGTAAGCAAGCTATTCCTGTAAATGATTCTTCTTGCGTTACTCAATTTAATAAGTCTGTCTGCTTGGACTGCGTTCAGGATCGCTCTTCTTCAGTTTTTGTTGCCTGCTGCAGGCATATGTAATTTAGAAAGTGTCTTTTGTAGCTCCAGAAAGAGCCAGCGCTATCTTGTGTTCTCCCGCTTTGGCAATACCCAGACTGTACACTAGGTGATGCTGCCAGTTACACTTTGGTTTATCTCTTTGCCACAGTCAATATGAACGGTAGCTTTGCATTTTACACATGCTTTTCCCATGGTTATACTGTGCAGGTACCATAATTTATAACGGTTTTCATTGTTTTGTGTGCTTTACCATACTTCTCTGAGCTTTACTGTGCTTATCTATCTCTCCCTGCATTATTACACTTTCATTGTAAAGCGAAGCACCTGAACTTAAGGGGGAAATTTAAAATAAAATGTAATTTGAAGCAGCAGTCTAAGCCGCTTATGTGTAAATATTTCTACACTTAAATGGAGTTTACTAAAATATTGCTGTACTGGTAACAGAATGCATTACACTACAGTATTCGCTATTTCAGGCTAACAATTAATTTACTTGAATAAGAAAATGTAGATTAATCTGTTTTATAATATATATGTAATTTAAACAGTGGTACAGCAAATGGTAAACAATAAACAGTTATGTATAAAATACCCTTTTTTCTTTCAAGAATTAAATGAATTGTTACTTAAATGTTGTATTCATTCCCAGTCTGTGCACACATCTACGTGTAATTTTAGCATACAGAAATCGGAACTCATTATCGATCTCACTTTTTACAAGTGCTGCATTCATGTTGGCACATCTAGTCCTTTTATAGTCTCTTGCTGAAATGTGCTATCAGGTGGGACAGACTGTACTCCTGTAAAATCCATTAACAGAAATGCCATTTGCAGTGCCGGTCACAGCAGCAGGGATGGTGGTCTTGAGCCCAGAAGGCCCCCCAGCTCCAGTTTTGGACAGTGGGGCGGTAGAGCCCGAGCTGGAAGGGCTGGGGGTGGGGGTGGGGGAGATGATGGAGGTGGCCCCACGGCCCCTGAGCCCCACACGCCTGCAGCCGGTGCTGCCCCCTGACGCCGAGCCTCTGCCTCAGATGGAGGAGCTCCTGAGGATGCGATCGGAGATCCCTCGAGCGCTGAAGAAACGCAGCTCCATCGACAACCCTCCAGCCCAGCGCAAGCAATACAAACAGATCATCAACAAGATTTTCCAGCGGCGCAAAGGCATTGAGGATCTGGGGAGCGATGCAGGCCTCTCGGAGCTGGGGGAGAACTTGAGCCTCACTCCTGTCACCCAAACACATGCAGCCAAGGTAAGGTGAAATTATTATTATTATTATTATTATTATTATTATTATTATTATTATTATTATTATTAATTTGTTATTTAGCAAACGCTTTTACCCAAAGTGTTTGGAACTTTTTATTTAGATATAAATTAATTTTTGGTTTTAGAATACAACTCGCAGCATGGGATAAAGATTAAGTCAGATTCTGGTTAAATTCCTACTTAAGTTGATAAAGATCTTTCTGGTCACTTTGCCCTTGCTAGGACAAGGCTGACCTCCAAGGCATTTGGAAATAGGTGTTGGCCTCTTCTTTGTCCGGCTCTATCATGAAAAGCATTTGCCATTTAGTGTGGATTGTTGTTTTTGTGTTGGTGGTACTTATTGTCAAACTTTACACACTAGAAATAAAACAGATTTTCTTAGCAAGTTAGTCGATTTTATCAGGGTTATAAAAACTGGCTACTTCAAAGATAAACTGGATTGAAGCAGATGCTTTGAAGCCAGGGTTAGGACACATGGACAATTAAACAAGTGCTAAGAGATTGGTGTCTTTTTCTGATTGGTTTAAGGAAAAATCACGAGATCAATAAAGATTTGAGGAGGAACATCCTTGATAAAACAGTAACTACAGAAATAACTAATTCGAATTTTAAAAAATCAATAAAAACAGTATTCTATCTTTTACGCATCTACTTCACTTTCTCAAATGTGTTACATCTGTAGACTGATGTATGTACTATATTAAAGGGTACATCAGGACCTTTTTATTTTGTTGTGTTACATGTTCCCATGTGTTGCTACAGCTGTTTAAGTAAGAAGTAAGGTGTGTGTATTGTGTTAATTATCCTCCTGCTCACTGGTAAATCCATCTGTTACATATGTGAGCAGGAGGATGATGGGAAATGTAGTTCTGAGGGGTCCATGCGGGTACATGGGAAGCCATCTTGAGGCAGGGAATGCAATTTAAAATAAAACAATTTAAACACACACACTTTTGTGTAAACAGTTGTAGCAACACATGGGAACATGTAACACAATAAAATTAAAAAGGTCCTTTATATATCCTTTTAATATTCCATAGTTTTAAAGAAATGTTTGTTCATTTAGAAGACACTTTTGGGTTGGCACATCTCTGTGTGGAGCTTACTAGATTCAGTATTATGAAATGTTTTCAAATTCCAAAGCAAGAAGTAATTGTGAGGCTTCTCCCTTGCACGCTGTCTCCGCAGGGTCTGAGCTCCATCTTGAAGACACCCAAGTCAGAGCGCTCAGGCCGTAGAGCCCGACTCAGCCCTCACGTCTTGCTGCTAGACGCTTCTCTAGTGGGGGAGCTGGATGTGGTTCAGAGTGCCGTCCAAGAGGTGAGAGAACAAGGGTTGACAATGTAGGCTGTGCTTCTATTTTTTCCCCAATGTATTTAATTCGTAAATCTACTCCTTCTTGGAATGATCTTTTTTACCTTTCCTGAAGTTCAAGTGCCATGAGGGGTCTCATACAATCAGGGGGCCACAGGTTAGCAACCTGGCTGTGTGAAGTTGCTGGTCTTCGCTGGTGATTGCAAAGGAAACTCTGTGTTGGCTGGTTAGTAGACGGCAAAATGAGCATGTTCCTGCTCATTGCACTGCAGCAGACTCTACTCGTCAGGCCTTTGTTACAACAATGTTCTTCATTGTGTAATTGAGTTGAACTGCAGTAGAATGCCCCTACAAGTTCAGAGGTACCCACCACTGTGTAAAAAGCAGATGGAGCCAAAAGAGAATCACATTTGGGATTATCAATTTAGGAGTAGCACTGAACTTGTGAGACCAAGGTATTAAGTACTTAACATAAATATACGAAACTGTATCCACAGGGAGGCCATTCAGCCCATCTAAGCGTTTCTGGTTCCTAGAAGCTGATTGATCTAAAGAATTTGTCAAGTCGGGTCTTAAAGGATCCCAGTGATTCAGAATCAACCACATGACTGGGTCGCCCATTCCTCTGTGAACAAGTGTCCCGTTCCCTCTCTCCTTTAATTTTGGACACTCTCCAGGGCAACAATGTCCCTTTTGGTACTGTGCTGACCAGAACTGAACACAGTTTTCTAAGTGCGGTTTCACCAGTCCGTTCTAAAGCCCCATCATTGCTTCCGTTTGATTTGTACTCTGCACGTTTTGCCTATACACTCAAACATTCTGTACTTTTGGGATTTCCTCGGTGGCTGAAAGTGTGTCGGCTGCTTCCCCAAGCTTTCTGTTGTCGGCAAATTTGACAGACTTGCTAATTATCCCTGATCTCCAAGTGGTTGATGTAGAAAAGAAGCAACAGATGTCCAGACAGAGCCCAGTGGCACCCCTCTGTGTACAGGGTCCCAGCTAGAGCCAGATAGAGTACTCTTTGCTTCCCATGTTTAACACCTTACTTGTATTCCCATGGATTGCAACTTCAAAGATTAGTCTGTCATCCAGCACAGGTCAAATGTACCACAGTACCACAAACCAGTCCAGGTTTTTATTGAATTGGTATACCAGATTATCTAGTGTATGGTGAGTTGGTGCAAGTCTGAGTTGTCTTATGTTGCACAGTACTGGCTTGGCATGTGTTGTGTGCAGCTATTGTGCACTGCAGAGATGTCACGTCATTTCATTACCTGCTAAGATGCACACATTGTGTGCATCTGTATTGAATCCTGGTAAAGCTTTATTTCTTCTGATTCTGTCTGTAACCTATTGTTCTGCAACCTGCACATTAGGAATACAATAAGATCATTTTTAAAAGGTTTTCTACCATGCTGTCGTGTGTGTGTGTGTGTGTGTGTGTGTGTGTGTGTGATTTTAGATGAGTGACCCTAGCCAGCCCAATGATGAGGGCATCACTGCTCTCCACAATGCCATATGTGGGGGACACTACCCTGTGGTGGAGTTCCTGGTTCAGATTGCTGCTAACGTCAATGCTCCAGACAGTCACGGCTGGTATGTACGCCCCTTCTCCCCAAATCTCTTTCTCTTTGCACCTGCTTCATCACCCCTTCCCTCCACCCCTCAGTACCCCCATGTGATTCATATTTGTGTGGATTTGGATAAAGAGAGAAAAGTTTCGAACATCTATACAGACAACCAAATGTAATAAGTTTGGAGTACAATTTCACGGTGGTGTTTTGGCTTTTTTCCCAAATCTGCTGATTTTTAAATCTGACTGGACTGAATACATCGGTAGCCCAGTAGCCTACATGGCTTGGTAAAGGGGTGAATTAATATCTTCGTCAATGACTTACCACTGTCAATACTCTTTTAAAGTTCAGATAGTGGAAAGCAATACAGGATCTGTAGGTGACACACCTAAAGCAGACTATCAGATAGCCCAGGTTACTGCTTGGTTCAGATAGCCCAGGTTACTGCTTGATTCAGTGGTTCAGGGCGTGTTTTCTTGTCATTTCTTTGATTTTGTGATTCTAAGATTTCTCTCTCTTCCCCCAGGACCCCACTGCAGTGTGCTGCCTCTTGTAATGACCGTCTGCTCTGCGAGTTTCTGGTGCGGAACGGGGCAGCCATCTTAGCTGTGACCGAGAGCGATGGGGCCACTGCAGCGCAGAAATGTGACCCGTTCGCACCGAACTTTGAGGAGTGTGAGCAGTTTCTCCAAGGTGCTGATTCTGAGCATCCATTTGAGTTACCCCTGATAAAACCGTGAAATGAGGAGCTTGTGTAACTGATCAGTTCTTGTAACCGTGCTATCAATAGGGCGCTGTGGCCTTGGCGAGTCTGACTGATCCCAGGTTTGAAATAAATGAGCTCTGAAGATTGATGGAACTGATTTTTAGTTAGCTTAGAACAAAGGATTAGACGGGACTTGATTGACGTCTTCAAAATCTTATAAAGTTAACCCTAATTAATGCTGAGAGCTCAGCACAGAAACTAGCACACAGTTTAAAATGAAGTGGAGAGAGACAAAGGCAGCACTTTACACAGAGTGGTGAGGGTAGGGTTAGGGTTACCTAGCCATGTTGTCGATGTTGAATCGCTGAGATCCTTTTAAGACATGACTTGAGCAAGTTTTAGGTCAATCAGATACTAGGAACTGGGCAGACATGGTCTCCTGTTGTGAAATGCTCTTTTTTTAAATGCGGCTCTGTTGTGTTTTTCAGGAGCGGAGGAGTCCATGGGTGTGGTGAACAGTGGGGTGCTCTATGCTCTGTGGGATTACACTCCCTGCAATGCAGATGAGCTGCCTTTCCGAGAAGGAGACATGGTGACAATCCTGCAGCGGGACGATGAGGGGGGCTGGTGGTGGGCCTCGCTCTGCGGCCGGGAGGGCTTCGTCCCCAAGAATTACTTTGGGGTAGGTGCAGACGGCAGCCCTCTGCAGTGGGATCGACCTGTGCACCCCAGATTACAGCATGCTCTTTCAAAAACAGATGCATGCATCACCCAATGCATTTCTATGTATTACAGGAGCTGTAGTGCCTCCCTGTAATTATACTACCTAGACACACCTAGTGTGGTTTCACTAAAATGTATCTTTGAGTCATTTGTGTATTTAGTTTTTTGCCCTTCAAAAGACTATGCTATCTGAAGCATGTGCATTGTGTAAATAGCTGAATTCCACTTCATCTTTAAATGATAGTTTATTTTAGTCGAATTGAGGATAAAAGAGAATACAAGGGTATTTATACATGACTACAGTTTGCATAACGCTCTCTTCTGATCCAGTAATAGCATGTTCAGTGACTAAGTGTATATTCAACTTTGATTTGTTAAGATTTTAAGGTTAATATTTTATTTCTTTTTTTCTAACCAAAACCAACGCAAATGTGGACAGCAGTTGCGCTGACAATGTATCAGTTTAATAAGTACGCGATTTATTTCTGATAAGATCATTTTTAAAGAAATATCGGTACATTTTATACAAAATCTATATCAAGTGTTCTAATTTGATTGACCATTTTCTCAGTATATTAAATGAATTATGATATTCTGTGAAAGGGTACTACTGATACTGTAATCAGTACTAGCAACTGGATCATTGCAATAACAAGGAACATAAACATCAGATGGGAAAAAGTAAACTTTATGCCGAATGTCATTTTCTTACTCTGAGTGTGTATATAATCTATACACATATAGAAGAATGACATTCTGCATAGTTTTTATTTTTCATCTGATATTTATGCTCCTTGTTATTGCAATGATGGTGCAATGATATATATCTCACATCTGTAACTATCTTTAGTACATATTAATCTCTGCTGCATCCTGCCTGCCTTTTTCCATTTGTAGCAAACTTTTCAACTAAATATTAAACTAATACATAATTGTTATTCTAGCTACTGCACGCTGTATGTTGCCTAAACCTGCATAACCCCTATTATTATTATTATTATTAATAATAATAATAATAATAATAATAATAATAATAATAATAAAATGTGCCATGTGTATTAAAACTATAATTCTGTTCCTCCCAACCCAGCATGTTTCTGAATGACTGAACAGTCTTTCTATATCCCCTTCAGTTGTACCCCCGGATCCGACCCAAATCCACGTCCTCCTGAAGCTGAGCAGGAATAATACGAGCCTCCTTGGTTCTGAACCCAGACAAGGATCCGCTGAACCCCCTGGAGCGTGACTGGAACCAACTGGACCAGATTTACTGCACACTAACTGGTGCTGTGTGCAGCTGGTCTGTGCTGGCACTGCTACTGTATTCATGATTGTTACTTACCCATGTGGATGCTATACCCGCTACTGGCATGCATGTAAATATAACACTGGAACAAACTTGTTACTTTCAAATGCACCGTCACAGGTGTTGATTGTGATTCTGTATCACACACACTGACAAACTCGCACTGACACACACACACACATGTATTAAGTTTGTCACAGCAGATAAGGTATTGTTGCTAAAAGTTCTTTATTAGTTAAACTAGTTCATCCTGTTTCTTGGTATAGCCGCCTGGCATTGTGAAAGAGTTCTCTTACCTAGCTGAAGTGAGAATGTGATTTTATACTGTACAACACAACTGGGCATGTCGTTCTGTTAGAAATAATCTTAAGGTAAATTCACAAGCACTTGTAGTATTGACTTTTTTTTCTTGATGTATTTTTACAATGAATTTGTTTTCTGTAGACAAGAAGACGCATTACGAGGTGTCTTGGTAGTTTTGATTAGAGGGACTTTCAATTGTTTACAACGCAGAGCCCATTTTTATGACCAGCAGCCTTTTTATGTTCTCAAATGATTAAGTCAGTGGCCATTTACTGCTGGCACGTGCTTCCATGCTCTGTCCCCCTCAATGGTCTTCACCATTCCTTCAGTATATTACCACCTAGTGGCTTAAGGTAGAAAACATGGGCACGAGGAGTTTTAGTAGAAATGTACACTTTCTACTCTTATAAATGAAATGCAGCACGGTTGTATGTGTTATGATAGATTGCAAGGAATACATACAAATGCTATCTATAAATTTGAGTTGCATTTTATAGAACTGGAGGAATCCGGTATTCACTAGATCCAATGAACAGTGCTGACCAATGACTGCAATATTATTTCGGGAATGCTAAATCGGGCAGGAGGAAGACTCAGGTTATCGAGATAGAGGCACTCTTGTCCTGCAGCGCGTGGTTGGTTTATCCTGTTTGACTGCTAGGGGAAATAACGCTATGGAAACGGTAAATGTCTGAAAGCATGCTCGCGAAGTCATGCACCCCGCTAAACTGATGTTTTTTACAAAACAGAACAAAGATGCTTGCGGTGTATGCAGTACTTTTTTCTTCAGATTGCATGATGTTAACTAAATAAACCAAAATGTACACAACTCACATGTGTTGATTTTAATTTCTACTAGCTGTATGTGATGTTCTTGCATCAATTACAAAACAACCCCCTATAAAGCTTTTGCCATTGCTGACTATATACTGTAGGCTACGGGCGGGTCGGCGTACGGATATATCACGGTTTAAATCTATGAATTAATGAAGCCCTCCAAAAAAAAAAAATAATAATAAATGCGATACCGTGATGACGTCACTACGAGCGTGCATTGCAATAGATTTCCCGACTTGTATTTTATCTAGGAACGTAATGCCGAGCCAAATGCTTCAGAAAAATAGGACAAATTTTGGTTATAAAAAGACAGATGGCATAGGTAAACCTCAAAGAGCATCATCCCTTGACGTAGGCATTTCCAAACTAAGTTCAGTGAGTATAATTTAATTAGCAAGTTAGCGACTGACTGCGGTGCTTTTAAATCCTATTAAAATATGCGCTCTTGGTTTGGTATGGCAGCTCGCCCGCACAATTACGTTTTATTTTTAACGGTTTTTTTTTTTTTTTTTTTTTTTTCCCCCCCCCCCCCCCCCCCCCATGAAAGCACACGTCTAGTCTGGTTTTGCATGTTGTAACTGAAAAAAAAAATCAAAATAAATCCGCCGGAAAGGTTTCAATTGCAGGCGTAATCACAAGTTGTAGTGCTTCTTCTTCCCGGAGGCATTCTTCTTACTGTCACAACATTTCTCAGAACTGTGTGTTTTTTTGTTTTTACAGCTTCTTATCTTGTGACTTGTGCTTTTAGTGCGCTTTTCAGGTTTGTTCAGTTTTTGGTACCTAAAGTCTGTCCTCCTTGCGGTAGAAATATCCTTGTTGACAACCAGGTGTGGTACAGATATATTTGGTGCCCGCCTGTTTCCATATAATCACTTTCCTGTCACCATTTTAGGTCATAAGTGCTTTCCAGCACCTTCTCTACCTTTTTGGCTTGTGGTGTGCATGCACCCCGCGTGAGTCTATGTGTGCGTGCATGCAGCCCGCGTGAGTCTATGTGTGCGTGCATGCAGCCCGCGTGAGTCTTGTGTGCATACCCCGCGTGAGTCTATGTGTGCGTGCACCCCGCGTGAGTCTATGTGTGCGTGCGCATGCACCCCGCGTGAGTCTATGTGTGCGTGCATGCACAGCCCGCGTGAGTCTATGTGTGCGTGCATGCGCCCCGCATGAGTCTTTGTGTGCATGCACCCCGCGTGAGTCTATGTGTGCGTGCATGCACCCCGCGTGAGTCTATGTGTGCGTGCATGCACCCCGCGTGAGTCTATGTGTGCGTGCACCCCGCGTGAGTCTATGTGTGTGCTTTGTGTGCGTGCACCCCGCGTGAGATGTGTGCGTGCACCCCGCGTGAGTCTTTGTGTGCGTGCACCCCGCGTGAGTCTTTGTGTGCGTGCACCCCGCGTGAGTCTATGTGTGCGTGCACCCCGCGTGAGTCTATGTGTGCGTGCATGCACCCCGCGTGAGTCTTTGTGTGCGTGCACCCCGCGTGAGTCTTTGTGTGCGTGCACCCCGCGTGAGTCTTTGTGTGCGTGCACCCCGCGTGAGTCTATGTGTGCGTGCACCCCGCGTGAGTCTATGTGTGCGTGCGTGCATGCACCCCGCGTGAGTCTATGTGTGCGTGCATGCACCCCGCGTGAGTCTATGTGTGCGTGCATGCGCCCCGCGTGAGTCTATGTGTGCGTGCATGCGCCCCGCATGAGTCTTTGTGTGCATGCACCCCGCGTGAGTCTATGTGCGCGTGCATGCGCCCCGCGTGAGTCTATGTGCGCGTGCATGCGCCCCGCGTGAGTCTATGTGCGCGTGCATGCGCCCCGCGTGTCTATGTGCGCGTGCATGCGCCCCGCGTGAGTCTATGTGCGCGTGCATGCGCCCCGCGTGAGTCTATGTGCGCGTGCATGCGCCCCGCGTGAGTCTATGTGCGCGTGCATGCGCCCCGCGTGAGTCTATGTGCGCGTGCATGCGCCCCGCGTGAGTCTATGTGCGCGTGCATGCGCCCCGCGTGAGTCTATGTGCGCGTGCATGCGCCCCGCGTGAGTCTATGTGCGCGTGCATGCGCCCCGCGTGAGTCTATGTGCGCGTGCATGCGCCCCGCGTGAGTCTTTACTCTCTGATGCCCACTGACTCTATAGGATTGACTACTCATTTCAGTCTAGTAATAGTAGAGTAAAACATAATCATAGTAGAACTGGTCAGCTAGTCCCCGCTTTTTACATTTATAAAACTGCTTGGAATTTTTTTTTAAACTATTAGTGTTCTAAACTGTATTTTTATAGTTAATAGATTGCAACCCCATCTGCATTCTGTCCACCTGAAACTGCTTGCTTCAGTTACTTCACAATCACTACAGGTTTCTGAGGCTGACTGTTATTTTCCCATTGGACAAGTTGACTATTTGGTTATACACCATCATCCATTACCACCAATGTTATCGCTTGAGAATACTAAAACGTGTTACAATAAAGTAGCGTTATTGTTTCCTGAAGTAACACAACACAAATGTATTGTTTTAATACAAAATATACTTGGACTTTTGTTGCAATGGGTAATCACAATAGAATTCCTCCCGGTAAGCAAGTGAACATGTTTTGCTATTGCTTTATACAGCAGAAACATTGTAGACAATAAAGTAGTTCCCTAAATCTTACCCGTTCTGCACTGCCATTGGCTACGCAGGTCTGAAATTCAAGAAAACATGTATTTTCATTAAAGCTCCTAGTTAGCTTGCCATGCCTCCCAGGAAGTGTGTTACAGTTTAATTGGTCATTTCGCCCCAGCAGTGTATTCTGGGTGACTTCAGCATGTCAGCCACCTGTTGGCAGGAAAGAAGCCAGTGCAATTAAAATATTACCCTCCAGGAGACCCAGGAAGTGCAAGACTGTTAGCGTATTGGATTTGGAAAGGACCATCAATGATCATGCCATTAAGAGTTATGGCAGTGGTTCACAACCATCTCAAAGGTGAACAGGAGTCACAGAGCTTGATTAATGGGTTGGCAATAAGTTGCAACAGTAGCCTCATTTCAGGAATGTTTCAAACCCCTTTTGCTTTTGAACCTGTGGTTTATGCTCAGTGATTTGTTATTTTTCAATGTTTAAAAATCAAATAAGAATGAGTGGTCCCTGTGTATCATTTAAATATATAACACCATAGACAATTCATTTTGTCGTCATGTATTTTCAAATCCTCAACAGATGATACAATTTGGAGCAACTGGGGGTGCCATACACTGAATGATGTATTAACTGTATACCACGAAGAGTAAATGAAAATAAGACAAAATGTGCAAATTCTATTCTGCACAAGCCTAATCATTTTCAAAGGCCAGAGTATAGACATCTCAAAGGGGCTGCAGTGGGGGGGGGGGAAAGTGTAATAAAACTACAAAAGCCAAGTTATAAAGACATGTCTTCAAATTAGTTTTGAAGGAGTTGGAGGATAATTTGAAAAGGTATGAGCTCCTTTGATAGAGCACAGGGCACAGCTGTGGACATGTGCAATGAGCAGCTCTGGAAGACTAAAGTCCTTGTTGGTAGGTAATGAAACTTAGATATGGACTAAGTATCGCGCCGGAGCCAATCTCGGGTGAGAGATCTCCATAGCAGCTTGTGCTGGAGACGCTTCGTTGGGTTGTCAACGTTCACAACCAGCCTCTGCCTGTTCAATACAACCACCGAGCCACAGCACGAATAACCATTCTTCTGTGCTGTATTTCTGTACATATATGAAAACATTTGTGGGGAATTATTGGAAAGGAGGACTGCCAAAAAGGCCTGAAACTTCTGAATGGAGCACTATACAATAGTCATATACTGTATATGATCCCACGACAGAGCCAGCTTCCTCTTCTACACCAAGGAACTTGAGAGCGGAGGGTCTACTGTAGCTTGATTAGGAGAAACAGTCCCTGCTGGTTTTGCCTCTCTAAACCTGCGGGGCGATTTTGCACGGCCAGGACCCTCCCCGGGCTATATGACTCACCCTGCACCCCACTGCTGTGCCTTTGTCAGACGAGACACTTGGGGGACCCCCTAGTTTAGCAAATGTAACTATATAATAGTTTATTGAACAGTTTAAGTTTTTATCAAAGTTTTCAGATTTCAAAAAAAGATTGGCATTTAGCAGCATGTTCTTAATAGAGGGGAGATTTCATACATTTGGGGCTGCAGTAATATTAAAGGTTACTTTACATTGCTCTAAACAGAAACAAATTAATTCAAAAGAAAGTAACCTTGTTTGTGAGGAGGTCTTTAACTTGTAATGGCTCGGTGTCTCATCCTGTTGAATTGAATGGAAAGACATGTGAACCAGTGCCTCTCACGCTGATGTCAGTGTTAACAACTCATCAGCTGCTAGATCCATTACAAACCTAGGTGATCCTAAATATTTCTTCAATATATTCAGGGCAAAATCCATGCATCCAGTGGAAACTACAATATCAAATAAAAAGCAATTATCCTGTAAGTGTGGGGAAAGGGGGTTGATACCTGGAATGGCAAGCACTCTCCTTTTATCTGAGGAGTCTGCCCTACATCTGTCTCCACTTCATTTCAAACTGTGTCTCCTGGTCTTTTAACTGCTATGACTAAATGTAAATAAACGTGTATATCAGTAAAGTGTTTTTATACAAGAAATGGCTACTTTGAGTTTATGAATGAAATAGGGGAGCAAGTCTATGCCAGTTGTGTCTTATTTCACATTAATTTTATAACTTGGCCCAGTTTGTCGATGTTGATTTTTTCAGATCCCTTTAGCTGTTTTTGTACCTGTTGCATAAAATGTTAACGTATATAGATAATAAGATTAGAGAATGACTAAAAAGCTGATGACCATAATGTATATCAACAGCATGTGCACAAACACACAGAATGAGAAATGGCAAAGAAAATTAGATACGTGGTAATTAAGACCTAAAATATAATTAGGTAAGCAAATGACTAATTTCGTCTGTGGAATGACTTCTTGCTCTGACTAGCTGTCTTTTTGCATTACTTGTTTGACAGTATCTGCAAAGTCGGTTGCCATGTAAACATCACAATTTAATGCAGACGTGAAAGCAACGACCACAGTGGGAATTAGAAAAATGTTGAGCACTTTCATTTAGACCCAAGCTGTTACATCTTGGAATTAATCAGGGCTTCAGGAAAGCTGGCTGGTAACCCAGCATCATGTGAAGGGCAACATTTCAAAAACGTACCCAGTGCGAAGGAGGCAGGAGCCGCACGTGAGGAGGATGCTTTACAACTTGTTTTCTTTTATCTTCAGTCTTCTGCACTGGCAATCTCTTACCTTACTAAAGCAAAGCAACGTGTAGCAGAGCATAGAGGTCTCTCCTTGCATCTTGCTGTACCAGAGGTCTCTCCTTATAAACCAAGTTTGCCCTAATTGTCTTGTACAACTTAGACGCTTTTACATCACAGCTTTGCAATGTTTGTATATAACTTGCCCACCCCTTTAGTAGATAACACATGTTTATACCACTGATCTGTATATGGCTTTATTCTAACTGGCTCTTTTGTGTACATGTTTGTGGACAGAGATGCCGTGGCGTTACCCCTGTTCATTGCAGCAGGTGATTTCTGGGATTCTACAGGCTCAAATTAAGACAGAGAAACGTGATTACAAATGATATTGGAGCAACAGAACTCTGCTGAAGCTCCTTGCACTTACAATTGCAATATGTTTACATTTTCCTCACTATTTCATGTAACCCTGTTTAATTAGAATGAAGCACTAAAATGATACAATTACAACTGTGCCAGCCCAGTCCTCCTCGTCTAATACGCTGTGCACCATTTCTTTTTTTTCATTGCATCTTATAGGCACGAAATGAAAGGCAGCTATTTTTTTTTTCATTTTTTTATATACTCGTGTGGTTCCATTGTTAATCGTGGTGGCTTTTAAAACACAAATTCATAGAACAAGCAACAACGGTGACAAAGATTGTTGTGATTTGCAATGCTGCAATTCAATAATTACACACAGCTTAGTTTTTGTTATTTGGTACTTATTTGCATGGCTGAGGTTGGGACTCCATGGCTTTGAAACGATGACTCAGAGACATCATGAAGAAATCGCCTAACCTGTATGACACACTGAAGACCTGAGATACAAACTCCTTGAGTGAACCACTGTATCTCCTGTTCAGTCTAGGACACTTACCGGTAAAGATTCAAGGTGAGCGCACAAGCATTTTTGCCGTTTGGTGGCTGCTTTAGGGGAATGGTGCAATCCCCATTGGTCACTGTCTGTGATACACGCTTCAAAGTGGTCACCTAACAAACACTAAACTAAACAACTAAGACAAACTTTACTTTTTGACAAACACTTTGAAAACTTAAAAAGCACTAAAAAACACAAAAAAAACTTTGAACTACAACACCACTAAAACTTAAAAACCTCCTTGACACTAACTCCCTTACACTACTACACACAACTAAAAACAACAACTAACTACACCTAACAAACTTTAAACACACTACTATCTTAAACAAACTACTAACTACTTAACACTACACTACTACTACTTGACAAAACAAACAAAAACTAACTAAACCTAACAACTACTAACTAGTTCTAAAACTACTACTTACTACCACTACAAAAAACACACTTAACTGGTAACTTACTAAACTAAACAACACTTACTTTAACCTTTTACACACTAAACTACCAACTAACACTTTACTCAAAAACGAGGCAAAAAACAAACTAACCCACTAACAACAAACTAACTAAACACACAGTCACAAACGACGACCAAAAACTAACTTTACTAGGTGACTAACTTTAAAAAACACTACTTCTAGTACAACCCTGTCTGGGTACGACTGGGGTGACTAACAACACTACACAAGAGTGTACTGGCAGTTACACTAACAAAAAACACTCTATACTAACACAAACAACAAGACTAACGTAAAAAACTTCTAAAAAACAACAAAACACTAAAAACTACTAAGAAACAACTACTAACTTCAAAACAGTACAAACTACAACAACAAACTCACTAAAACAATAACCTTAACTACACTTATACGCAACTACCCTGGTGTTCGAGAGGATAAAGGGAAACTTTAAAACCTGGATAGCTTTAACACGACTAGCAACTACTACTACAGCTACAACCAAGCTGATACCCTACAAACAAATTAACACTCAACACTAATCACTAAAATCTGAAACTGCTATAGAATCGGAGGGGGAGCCCTAGGCTGCAGCTCACAGGGCTTCAGGGTTAAAACCTGCTCTCCTGCTGAGGGTTTACATTTCACAAGTATAGATAGGGCTTGAGATTAGTGAATTCAAATTAGTAACACTTAGGCATTCAAAAATGACTTTACCCCTCATCAGGAACACCGGCTTGGGCTTGTGTTGCTGTTTTCGTCGACTCTGTGGAGAGGAGCAGTCCACACAAATCCAGGCAGATGTTTCTTCACTGATTGCCAGCGTCTCATTTCTGTGGGGAGCTCAGTTCGCACAGCACTGCAGACCAGTGTGTCGAAGTGTCAGCTGCTTCTGCCATACTTGCCTCTCCCTGACCTCCGCTGGCTCCCGGGACTCTGGGCTCCCTGCCTGCCTGGCACAGTCCCCGCTGCTGCCCCTGCCCTCCACCTGCCCCAAACTCATGGGGACAGACCCAGCCTCCACTGCTCCGGTGCCTCTCACAAAACAGTCAAACGGAAAGAGATATGAAAAGTTCCCATCTACTGACCCTGAAGAAATGGGAGAAATGGGATTAATGTCATTTTAAATTAAAGCAGCGGACAGAACAGCAGCCACAAGACCCCAGTGCGTGCTGGTGAGAAATCCTATCAGAGATATTGAATACCATTAGCTGTGTATATATATATATATATATATATATATATATATATATATATATATAGATATAGATATAGATAGATAGATAGATAGATAGATAGATAGATAGATAGATAGATCCCCAATATGGATACCAGAGCTGTCACTGCCATCAGCGTGGATTTGTTGGATTCAGGGAATTGCACTGAGGATGATAACGGCCACATGCAGACTAGCACGCTAGCAGAGTAATTGTATAGTAATTGTAAGCAGCTTTGTTGTTAAGAGTTGCACAGTTATTTTTTGTTATTTGGGACTGTGGCGCTGTAATTAAAATGGAGTTCTGAGGGACTGTGTGTGTGGTATGATGAGTCTGCCCCTGGGTGTGTGTCTCAGGGCACGTTGAGAAATGCAATGATCTGTGTGGGACAGGCTGTATTATTCACATAACATATTCTATATCATGACACAAGAGCGTTTACGAACGAGAGGCGTCCATTCGTCCCAACAGTTCTCGTCCAGTTCCTTGTAGTTAATTGATCCAGAAAAAAAATGTTACGGAACTTTTGTACTTTTTTTTTAAGTTACTTGATTTAGTCAAATCAATTTTTGTAACATTCAGCTGAGAACCAATCATTTTGACCAACCAACACACCTTGCTATTACAGGTACTGGTGAAGCTTATTCTATTTGCAACAATACAGACACATGGGCCTCTGGGTTAAAACACTTCTTAGTTGTTATCAATGTATTAAAAGATTATCTAATTGTACTTTGTCGATATAGTTCTAACAAAATAAATGACAGCACTTAGAGCAAATACTATAATGTAATTATGAAAAATAATCTCTGATTATTGGTTTCTAGAGATCAACCCTTACTGCTTAGCATTGGCGGACTGGGTTGGATGAGACAAGCCAGATTTTAGATCACAGATATTATAACATTGGCTGCATTTAGTCCATCTAAACGCATTTTTTAACCAATCAAAGGCTTCGATTTATGCTTCCACTTAACATGTGAAAGGCTGAGCACAGCTCCTGTTTTTCAGATTGGTTCAGTATCGAACCCCTTTCTTTTTATTTCCTTTTCTGTTCTACCGAATCAGTTCTGAACATGTTCTGAATATATCACATTTGTGAGACTGTGGCTTCCTCAGACTACTAACAAAATACAGTGTGGCTTCCTCAGTATCTGATTCAGTCTGTCTCACTCACAGGGGTTGCGAGTGAAGCTGGTAAAGACTCAAAATAAGATCACATACTATCGGAAATGAAAAACTGAATCAGCAACTTTTCGACCCCAAGTCTGAAATTTGCATCCCTCCAACAGGAAATGAGGACTGAAATTGCTTTGGGGCTAGAATCTGGAAACAGATTGCTTGAAAGGGAAAGAAAAATAAACATGCAAAGGATCAGACTCTCAGAGAACCACCTCGCAGGAGAGGAGGCCGCGTGGTCTGGGCTCCCAGGCTGGGAAACAAGCGTTATTCTCCAGGGAGGGAGACTGGCAGGGCTGAAGAGAAAAAAGTGAGCAAGGGGCAAAAGAAAACAGAGTGAAGAAAGTTCTGGACGGGGGTCCTCTCTGGCTCGCAGAGAACCTTCCTGGCAGAGGAGGAGTCTATACCCTGGATGGAACGCCAGTCCATTGCAGGGCACCACACACACACACAGGGCAATTTAGAATGACCAATCAACCTGAACAGTATGTCTTTGGGAGGAATCCCACGCAGACTAAGGGAGAACATGCAAACTCTACACAGACAGACCCCTAGGCTGGAATCGAACCCAGGAACCTGGTGCTGTGAGGCAGCAGCGCTAACCACCTTTCAGCCTTCATAGCTCAGTCCTTTAACCTCTGGGATTTCAGAAATTAAAATTATGAGAAGTGAGGATATTTGTTGTTTATTCAAAGCACTGTAAACCAGACCATGAAAGCCCATTCATTGTGTAATTGCAGTAAAATGTTACTTGAACATTATATTAATACAAATAATCTTTTAGTAATTTAGAAACATGTTTTGAGAAGTCTTTATCAACGTCTTTACATAGCCATTAACAAATAGCATGAAAAACTAGCTATTACTTAAAATTGCTTAATTTACAGTATTGGGAAATGACTATTAAAATAAGTGGTAATTTACTTATAGAATGTATAGATTATTTTACTATTTTTAAGTATGGCTAATTATATTATTTGTAGCTTTTAATTATTTAAACTTTGCTTGGCAGTATCGCTTATTCCTGATAGGTGGCGCCATTGCATCAATTATCTTCCATATTTTGTAGTTACTTATAAAGTTCATTCTTTTTGACATCTATCAGAGAGGCAGTTTGCAACTGAGTGTGTGAATGAGCTTCCTGCTGTAGATCATGCCCAGGCTACACTCCTCTCAGTCTCACACTATATTAGGTCCTCCTGCAGTTCAACGGGATCCTTTTAAGAAAGTTCTCTGCTCAGCCCTGGTGGTAAATACCAGAAGAATCCTTGCTTGCTGCATTTGTGCTCTATGAGATCCCAGACACTGACTGCCTGTTTGAATGTGCAAGCTCATTAGGGATACTTCAAGTTTGTCTTGTGAAGCGTTCTGGATGTCTTGGCACAGAGAGTGTCCTAAGAGAGTAAACTTGCTTGTATTTGGGTGCCTGTGATCCAGAGTGTTGCACTTCTTCTGCACATTGTGTGTTAAAATAAAGGCTGCAAATTCCTATAAATTTCAATAGTTTCACAGTATTGCGTGTGAGTAACAGCTGAATCACAAATGTTTTGTCGTCAGCTTATGATTTTTCTAGATAATCTCAAACAAATCTGCGCAAATTTGCAACAAATGCATGTGGAAGCCCATAAGAGGTGCTATCTATGGCTCTCCTTCCACGCAGCCTAGCTTCACACTGGCACGAAATGACTGGAACTCAGTATTTGATCTCAGTGGTCTGGTTCCTTTCTCCCTTTTGGGATTACCAGTAAGGAATTGTATGCTAAGAATCTTTTTCATATGTCGTCACTTCCTCAAGATTGTGTCGTTGCCGCAAATGGGGTGCAGCGAGGATGTTGCTTCTAATGGTTACTGTCAGTCAAATAAACACGTCAGTATTTCTTAATGGTTGGAATTGCAGGATATATCACACGCGTTGAGGCTCTTAGTGAAACCTGGAACGGCTGCACAGCTGTACCGTGCAATGGAAGTCTACAGTCTCACTGCACTTGCCATCTGCAGATGGAAGTCAAGCATTGAATCAAGGAAATTGTAAATATTGATACATTTGGGAACGTGCATTTTATTTAATGCTGTCATAGTTCAGCTGTGTGCTATGCATTTCTTTTTAAAAAAAAAAAACAGCTGCTGGACTGGGTGAAGAGATTGGCTCCACAAGGAAACAATAAAACAACTGATCCCAAGTTACTGCCCCTGGCAGGAGGTCGGCGCTGTGCGTGGTGCTGGGTCATTTGTACTTTGTCCTGCTGATAAGACAGACTGTATTAAGAGTGTGTGTGTGTGTGAGAGAGAGAGAGAGAGAGAGAGAGAGAGAGAGAGAGAGAGAGAGAGAGAGAGAGAGAGAGCGAGAGAGAGAGAGAGAGAGAGAGAGAGAGAGAGAGAGAGAGAGAGAGAGAGAGAGAGAGAGAGAGAGAGAGAGAGAGAGAGAGAGAGAGAGAGAGAGAGAGAGAGAGAGAGAGAGAGAGAGAGAGCGAGAGAGAGAAGTCAGTAGAAAACAAGATGAAGTGTATTTTAGGCTGTGCACAAGGGCTGGGCTTCTGAGAGTTAACCCAGATGGTATTCACTGTTGGCAGAAATTTGTGTCAGACCTTGAAATGTTTTCAGATGAGCTCTTTCACTGGGAGCAACAGCACCGACACACCAGGAGCAAGAGAGAGGCGAAGGGAGCAACAGCAGACACACCAGGAGCAAGAGAGAGGCGAAGGGAGCAACAGCACTGACACACCAGGAGCTGGAGAGGCGAAGGGAGCAACAGCACCGACACACCAGGAGCAAGAGAGAGGCGAAGGGAGCAACAGCACTGACACACCAGGAGCAAGAGAGAGGCGAAGGGAGCAACAGCACTGACACACCAGGAGCAAGAGAGAGGCGAAGGGAGCAACAGCATTGACACACCAGGAGCAAGAGAGAGGCGAAGGGAGCAACAGCATTGACACACCAGGAGCAAGAGAGAGGCGAAGGGAGCAACAGCACTGACACACCAGGAGCAAGAGAGAGGCGAAGGGAGCAACAGCATTGACACACCAGGAGCAAGAGAGAGGCGAAGGGAGCAACAGCACTGACACACCAGGAGCAAGAGAGAGGCGAAGGGAGTAACAGCACTGACACACCAGGAGCAAGAGAGAGGCGAAGGGAGCAACAGCATTGACACACCAGGAGCAAGAGAGAGGCGAAGGGAGTAACAGCATTGACACACCAGGAGCAAGAGAGAGGCGAAGGGAGCAACAGCATTGACACACCAGGAGCAAGAGAGAGGCGAAGGGAGTAACAGCATTGACACACCAGGAGCAAGAGAGAGGCGAAGGGAGCAACAGCACTGACACACCAGGAGCAAGAGAGAGGCGAAGGGAGCAACAGCATTGACACACCAGGAGCAAGAGAGAGGCGAAGGGAGCAACAGCATTGACACACCAGGAGCAAGGGAGAGGCGAAGGGAGCAACAGCACTGACACACCAGGAGCAAGAGAGAGGCGAAGGGAGTAACAGCATTGACACACCAGGAGCAAGAGAGAGGCGAAGGGAGCAACAGCACTGACACACCAGGAGCAAGAGAGAGGCGAAGGGAGCAACAGCATTGACACACCAGGAGCAAGGGAGAGGCGAAGGGAGCAACAGCACTGACACACCAGGAGCAAGAGAGAGGCGAAGGGAGCAACAGCACTGACACACCAGGAGCAAGAGAGAGGCGAAGGGAGCAACAGCACTGACACACCAGGAGCAAGAGAGAGGCGAAGGGAGCAACAGCATTGACACACCAGGAGCAAGAGAGAGGCGAAGGGAGTAACAGCATTGACACACCAGGAGCAAGGGAGAGGCGAAGGGGGAAGTCAAGGAAAAGTGATCATTTGTAAATGCACAGGATAAACAGAAACTAGTTGAAGTAGTTGGGCAGGAGGAAGGAGGGAAGCAGAACAGGATCAGAGGGAAACTTCAGAGATCAAGGGGATTGAGCAAAGGAGGAAGAAAGCACGAGGGAGAAACCAAGAAAGGAATAAGCCCAGGGTGCTGCAGAAGAGCTGGGAGAGGCTTGCAAGAGGAAGCGTGGGGAAATACACAAGAGAGAACTCCAAAGCCACAAAAACAGACGTTAAAAAGGAACAAGTGACTGATTTAAAGGATTTACTTCCTAGTGACTGGGAGGGAAGACCCCCCCCCCCCCCCCCCCCAGCTGCAGTGAGCATGGCCCTCTCTGAGCCATTTCTCTGAAGAGCCCCACGATGTCAGGGGGGTCCCGTCTGAAGAGGCTGGAGGAGGAGGAGCTGCAGGAGGGCAGTCCAGTCAGCCTGCAGACACTGCTGGACCTGCTGGTGTGCGTCTTTGAAGAGCTCCGGATCTCTCCGATTGCACAGGAGAGCCATGTGGCAAGCTTCCTGCAGTGGGGTCAGTAACAATTATTACGATTAAACAGTCAAACCTGTTGTCGTGCTTGCTATTAGCTGGGATTATCTAGTTATTGAGACCCCCCCCCCCCCCCCCCCCCCCCCCCCCACACACACACACACACACACACACACATGTAGATGCTGTCATGAGGAAGGTAACAGCATTCCACTTAACTATGAAAAGCTGTCATGTTGACCTAAAATTTATACAAGAAACAATCCGCTAAATCAGAAATCAGATCCAAAGATTACAGTTAAACCGAGGGCATGGAATTGCAAGCAATAGTAAAGTCTAAGAAAGTTGCACATTTTTTTTGGTTAAAGGCAAGATGTTAGTGTTAGTGTAGCCAATAAAAAAAACCCACACATGTGACATACTCTATTCTTTTTAACAATGCTTATCTTTATACTAAAAAAGGAGACACTTCTTCACACAGAGAGTGGTGAGGGTGTGGAAAGGGTTATCTAGTCATGCTGTGGAGGCAGAATCACTGGGATCTTAATACCAGGCTTGACAAAAAAATCAATCCGCCTCTGGAACAGGACGAGTGTAGGTTTTATTATGTAAGTTTGTAGATTTATAGTTTTTTTAGGAACCCTGCATAAGGTCCTCCATGTGGACGCAACACCTGTCCCACTGTAATGGACATGGCAGGTGAAACCCAGGGGCAGAGGTCACCCCTGTGTATGTGTCTTTCGTGAAGAACAGCCGTCACTGTGACTCAGTCATGCTTTGACACATGCTTCAGTGAGTCACAGAGGCTGTCCTTCCTAAAAACAGAATGATCCCTCAATACGAGCATCTCGACAGCTGCTATTCCAGGACCAATTCCTAACACATGCTGTGTGGCGTTTAGGTTCAAGTCTTGAATAAAGTTCTTGAAGAAGTTTCATTTCAGCTGGACTAGCGGTAGATACAGTATATGCCTCCACTATAGTGGGGATAGCCATCCTGAATGCAATTATGGATCTCAGTTCATTTATGAACTATCTGTGAACGTGCTTCACAAAATTGAAGAATCATTGAAAGAATCAGTGAAAGAAAAGGGAAGTTAGGTATTCTCTCGCTCTGGGGTGTGTGATATACAGTCCTTACAAAAAGAGGACATTTTAAAGTAAACTAATCATATATCACAATAATAAATATATTCTGGAACTGGTTGAATCTGGGGATAACTGGTTTATTTGGTTTTAAATTGGCGAAAACTTTGTTTTAGTGGAAGGATTGACTGGTGTGGAACTGGAGGCACTGTTATTAGATTGAGAGCAGATACAGGCACATTTGGCAAGCTCTTTTTTCAAGTTTGTGAACACTCCTTTAAAGCATCACTGTTTAAAACTGGTCCCAATTATCAAGGGTGCATTCCATAACTAAGCATTGCTAGGAAATATTCTGGGCTGAAAGATTTTCTATACAAGGCTTCACTGCAAAGAGAACTGAAGAACATTCGTGAATTTAAAAGTTTTTATTGTTGTCTAAATATTTAGTGACCGCTTTGATTCTAAAATTATATTCAGCATCACACAACTCCAGATGCTAAAAACATGCATTGGGTTTTACATAAAACAGCTACTCCTGCCAAGTTAGAAATAGTGGAGAAATGGGGTGGAAATAAGACTCGTGTAGCATAGCAGTTTAGGCTGTGTAAGAGCTTCAACACCTGTGCTTGTAACCTGGCACTCACTTCTAACTGGGAGGGCCATTAATCTTTCTGAACAGAGCTAGACCCTAGCATCACATGCATACAGCATTGTGATCTCTAGAGAAACAGGCAGTCAATAAGAACATAAGAACATAAGAAAGTTTACAAACGAGAGGAGGCCATTCGGCCCATCTTGCTCGTTTGGTTGTTAGTAGCTTATTGATCCCAAAATCTCATCAAGCAGCTTCTTGAAGGATCCCAGGGTGTCAGCTTCAACAACATTACTGGGGAGTTGGTTCCAGATCCTCACAATTCTCTGTGTAAAAACGTGTCTCCTATTTTCTGTTCTGAATGCCCCTTTGTCTAATCTCCATTTGTGATTCCTGGTCCTTGTTTCTTTTTTCAGGCTGAAAAAGTCCCTTGGGTCGACACTGTCAATACCTTTTAGAATTTTGAATGCTTGAATTAGGTCGCCACGTAGTCTTCTTTGTTCAAGACTGAACAGATTCAATTCTTTTAGCCTGTCTGCATATGACATGCCTTTTAAGCCCGGAATAATTCTGGTCGCTCTTCTTTGCACTCTTTCTAGAGCAGCAATATCTTTTTTTATAGCGAGGTGACCAGAACTGCACACAATATTCAAGATGAGGTCTTACTAGTGCATTGTACAGTTTTAACATTACTTCCCTTGATTTAAATTCAACACTTTTCACAATAAGTGGCTTAAATCTTGTTTTTTTTCTTCTTGAAGAATATATACAGTGCTTCCTCTTGATTTTGCTATATGACTTACAAATAAAAGACAGCGAGTGTCACAGTAAAATATCACGTGGTTTCAGTACTTTCACAGGTACAGCAATGGCAAAAAATGTTGTATCACCTAGAATTTTAGGATTGAGACATAAGAAGATAAAAAAATAAACCTGTATGAACGTAATTTATATCTTTAATTTAACATCGTGTAATCAAAGAAGCTACAAAATGATATCGCAAAAGTCTACCGCAAGCCATAATACTAGTACAGTATTAAAAATGACACATTTTTTAGTTTCAGATTTTCATGAAGTATATGGAAAACTACAAAGAGGTGTGTAATTAAATACTTTAACATAACATTCTTCAGCAGGGTTCATTATACTTTATGAAGCAAAATTAGTTAATTTTATATGGTGATGCAAAATGTCTGGCCATGGCTGTACTAAAGACCTATATTAAGACTGACACTGACGAGCTGGTATGTTGAACAGCTACCATTAATTTCTCTCGAACCGTCCGTGCTCATGCTCAGCAGTACTAGAAATACCATTCCCAGTAGATGGCAGTAAACAATGAGAAGTATTCACATACATAACATCTCCACCCTGCTTACTGTGGTTGTACAGTAACAAAACAAAATGAACATTTCTGTAACTAGAGATAGGAGGTAAACTGTCCCAAATTCTCGAGCTATTCAAGGGATTATTCCACACCTTACTCAGGCTTGCATATAATCCTTATAAGCAACATAAACATTCTTCCTGTCCTTTATTTTATTTTAAATGTCCAAGCGGTAAGGACGTTTTTCCCTCCGAGCTGGGTAACGATTTGTAACAACAGGAGCAGGTGGCATCTCTGCAGCTGGCACAGTCTATTGGGTAATGGAGGTATGGTAACACAACTTCATCTAAACTGAGTAGTTGTCATGATGATGGCTATGGTGCACAGGTGGTGCACAGGTGGTGATGCTGGAGTCAGTAAAGACTTCCTGATCCCGACTCACCATTTCCATCATTTATAAAGCTCTCTAGTAACTGGCCAGCATGACGTCGACATGCATACGAGACTGGTCCTGTTTTACTAGTTACCACTCCAGGCCTCCACATCTCTCCTTTCCGATATTCACAAGCTAACATGGCTTATCCAGCATGAAATGGTCTGTCTTTAGCTGTTGATTGCCTGCGGGACTCCTGTGACTTCTGATTCTGCACGACCTGAGGAGACATGTCAGGTTTCAGCAGCTCCAGTCGTGAGCGAACCTTGAGCTGAAGAGCACCATTGAAGGAGACTCGTTACTTATTGCATGAGAAGTGTTTCCGTAGACCAGTAGAGTGTTGTCCGGCTTCTGATGGATGGTGGTGCTTCCTTTTGTTGATTTCAGTGCTTGTTTCATTGTTTGGACAAACCATTCAGCCAGTCCATTGGTTTCTGGATGATATGGTGCAGACCAAATGTCGATCCCACTGTTGGCTTTCAAGAATGTTTCAAATTCGCTTGAAACTAATTGAGGACCATTGTCAACAAGCTGTTCAGGTATGCTATAGTGACTGAATAAGCCTTGTAGCACCTAGCAGACTGTGCATCTAGGTTTGTGGGGTGTTCAGCAAACTTTTGTAGCAAGACAGTCCTATTTGTGTTGTGATAGTTAGATACACCTCAAGCAAGCGTCTCAACCACTATGCAAAAGAGCCAGGCTCTTCGGAGATCAGTTTTACTTCATCAGGGTATTAGGCAACATATTTGTCCACCTCACTTAGTTTCTAGATTTTTGATGTTAAAAATTATTAATTTAGTTTGTCAAATAAAAAAAATCATGTCACCTTTACAGGAGTAAAGTTTATCAGAGGGACAAGACATCATTTGTATGTTTGTAATAGAGACCCAGCATTCCTGTATAATAATCCAGATGATAGATTTGAAAGTCTACCCTATAGATATGTAGAAATGAAAGCAAAATGTGGATTTACACCGCCTTGATTTGATTTACCCTAAAGAACGAGATGCAGTTAAAGCAGAGCAGAACCATTTAAAACAAATTTCAGCAGGCTGGCAGGCTGCCCAAACTTGCCCTGAACTCTCCTCCCTAATCCCAGTCCTTATGTGGGCAAGCTCCTCTCTGCGAGCCTGCACAGTCTCAGCCAGCCTCCACAGGAACAGGCTTTGTTTTATAAGGGGCTGAGATGGAGAAGTCTCACTGCTCCATAAAAGGGACACTGCAGAGAACTCAAACAAAGCTTTTCTGTCTCGTCTCTGGCTTCCTGGCACCTGGGGAAGGGCCAGTCTAAACACGTCACTCTGAGAGTGGACTGCTTATTTTTTTTATCCATTTTTGTGATTAATAATTTGCCTGCTGGGTACAAGCAGCCCAGGAATCTGAGTCGCTCTGTATATGTATTGTGTAGCAGTCCTGGGAGGGTAGCCTCTGTACAACTACATGAATTTTTTTTATGCAATTCACACACTCATTTCTGCCCTGGTCCATGGTGGAGTCCCTGGCCAGCTGGAGGGGTTCGTTGGACTTCCAGGGACCCTTGCTGGTTTGTTTTGTTTTATCGCATTGTTTCTTGTGCCAGCACATGTGTGGAGGGTTTAGGACCGAATGCTGGGCAATGGCATAGGTCATTAGAGGGGTGGAAATAGGCACATATAAATAGCCAAGCAGGAGTGACATAGAACTGAAGGGAGCTGGCTGTGAAGGCGATCAACAGTGGTGGTGGCTACAGCTTTTGATTCTGATCTGGAGCTCCGTTTTGCAGCCTGCTCAGAAGATAGTGTAGGGAAGTTGGTGCTCCAGTGTTGTAATCTTTTTCCTGTTGCCATGTGAAGCTTCTCCTGGGGGAGCAACCTAATAAAGTACATCCGGTACCTAACATCTCCCGCTGCGTTCTTTCACTACCAGCACCCTACAATGCCAAAGCTTGAAGCCAGGGGGACTAACTGTGTGGGAGATTGTGTGCAAAGGCTTCCCAGCATTAAAATGGGCCCAACAGCAGCAGAAAGATTTGTAGAGTTATGACTCTTTATTGCTGTTGCTTGTTTCCAGACAGAAGACTAGGTCCAAAGTGATAATAAATAATAAATATGGAGCAAAGCAATTCCATAAATGATACTGGTTTTGCATTTCTGTTAGCTGTAGTTCATAGGTCTCAGATGTTCACCTTTGAAATAAACGTGATGTTATATCAAACATGGATATTTGACATCATGATATCTGGTATTGAAAAAAGTTCTTAGTTTCCATATCTTAGTCTCAGGAAACATGCTACATTTCCAGCTATTCCACATCAGCAGTGTCTTCTGAGTCAAAGAATGTTACTGGTTAAAAACAAGTCAGTCAATAGTGGAAGCAGCTGATTGGTTAATGTGGTTTAATATTTAATAGTGATATAAGATGGCACTCGCATAAAAAAATGGATGCAAAGTAGGACAAATGTTCATTTCTGCAACAAACATCCACAGTAAATATTTCATGTCTGTTGTAAGCGAAAATTCCCATGTTACAGACCCTTGTCATGTGCCTTTGCACTTATCTAAATAAGGCTGATAAAGTCTAGCTTGACCGTAGTTCCCTGTAAAACACAGCTCATGGTAAAAAGAAAAACTAGAAACAAAACAACCAGTGTAAGGGATTTTACTTGCACTGGTGTTTTATTTCCAGTCCAGAAAATAAAGAATTAAAAATGGGCAAGCATTGCAGTTCACCATGAACTTGGTAACCCCAATCTATTATATATAAGTAGATTATTAATACATGGAAGGAGGTTACTATGCCGTCCAGTCTCTCCCCTGTTATTAGTTTTCAAATAATGCCTGGCTGCCTGGGCCTTCGCCATGGAAACAAAGGCAACACTAAACACTGGAAGACAGTGAGAGGCATTGATAATTGACCCTACTTCATCTTCAATGTGGGAGCTCCCACTTACTCATCGGGGTTTATATTCATGAATCGTTAACTCGTGGCTTTTTAAAAGATTGTTTTTTTAAAAGTTTGGAAGTCATAAAACATTTATTTTGGTTTTAAGAAATTGTTTTACAGTTTTAACATGCTCTCTAAAATTTGAGGTGGTTTACAAACAATGTTGAAGTAGTTTTGTAAATAAAGTCTGCTGTCCTGCATGCTCTGTAATGGGAGCTTTTTTTTCTGGAATGTAAAACATTTCAACACAGTTTTTTTTTAGCAAAGTTGTCTGTCCCAACTCAAGAAACAACAACACTGTGTCGGCCAGTGATCTTTCACTTCAGCAGAAAAACAAAATGATATTTCTGGAAACCTATATAAGGATAGTTGTCAATATTGCCCTAACCCCATTGCAGAAAACAATAGTTTGGTGCTGGTCTACAGCTCTTTTGTATAACATTGTACTTGACACTTGGCTCTGCAACCTGGCTGTAACATTTATTGTCTGGGGAAAAGCAACATAATTTATATTTTTGAAGATAATATATTGTCGTAATTCAGCATGCACCAGTGTTTTTGATCGGAAATGTTTTTTTTCAATGAATGTAAGCTTCTCCTTTAAAAAAAGAGAGTTTTACTTTTATATATACAGTTCTTTATATATGCAGTTGACCCTGTTTCTCTTGTAAACACTTTGGATGGGCAAACCAAGGACTGCCAATAGAAAGATGAGCAGATCTGTCACCCAAAGACACTGTATAAACTGTACATATAAAATCTTTTTTTTTTTTAAACTCTACATAGTAAATGCTGTTAATCATGCCTTCAGAGTTGTGTTCAGTTGGCTGTTTTACTGTGCACGGGAAAACACAAAGTAAGATGAACTGAAATGTTCTTCAGTGTGTGTCTCAGTTTGGCATACAATAAACTGAGTGTTGAGCTTTGTCGATTTGCATGTATGATTTCAGTTCACGTGGTGAGCTTTACAATGCTGTTGTTTCTCCATGGGTTGCATTGTGGCAAAGCTACAACCCTTCTATCAGTATATTGGCACCACATTATGTTGTTTAAAAATTGTTGTACCTCTCTGTCTCTCTCCTTTCCTCCAATCACAGCGGAGCCCC
Source organism: Polyodon spathula (assembly GCF_017654505.1). NCBI lineage: Eukaryota > Metazoa > Chordata > Actinopteri > Acipenseriformes > Polyodontidae > Polyodon > Polyodon spathula. The sequence continues at coordinate 3,074,192 of NC_054573.1, read as the reverse complement.
TGGCACGACAGGTGAAGCAGCTGCGACTCCAGAGGGAAGACTTTGAGATCCTCAAGGTGATTGGTCGTGGAAACTTCAGCGAGGTGAGGGGAGGGGCAAGGGGGCGGGCCTCAGTGTGGAAGCTGGGTTGGGTTCAGGATCTTTAATAAACTGTGTGTGAAACACTTTATTCACACTTACTTAGGAGTGACTCTTCCTAGAGTCCCAGTACCAGCGTTGTGTGTGTGTGTGTGTGTATGTGTGTGTGTGTCCTCTTAAAGCTGTTTTATAGCTTGTTGATAGCGGTTTGTTCAACACACTGCTTCAAATTGAAGCTGTTCACAGCTGATCTGATTGAGCACAGCCCTGAGTTTAATGAGGGTGATGCAACTTCATCAGCAGTTGAAAGAGAAAGTGTGGAAAGCACAGGGGGTCAATTCAAATGATCTAAACGGTGGCGGACCCCATCATCATCACTTCAATATTGAAAAAAGAACAAACCTGGAATTGCCCTTGCTTTTAAACACCAGGATAGGCTTTTCATTGACAGTTAAAGATGGTATTGTTCAAAGTTCACTTCCTTTAAGGATTCAGACAACGCCATTGCTTAGCTGGCAGGCTCAATTGTTTCTTTTGTTATTTCCGTGTCGTTTATAATGATGCCGAATGCGTCTGGGTTCTGTTGCATCAATACTGAGTTCTTCTCTAAGTCTGCCTTTCAAAGCAAGTTCAAAGCCAGGTAACAGCAGATTAACCAAAAATATATTCAAAATCAATATTAGGCTTTTTAGAATGATGGCAAACACCATGAAATATTAAGTGTAGTAAAAGCAATTCAAATGCCATTTGAAGCTATATATGATGGTAGAAGTATAATGAAAAATCCATTTTTTGTACTGAGGACTATTACTGCACTAAAAGGGCAGTGCTTTTATCTAACCCTCCATCTACAGACACACGACAGCCAGCTTACCAAGGCTGAAGGAACGCCCGGTAGCTGTGTGAGATAATAAATGTCTCTGCAGACCCGTGAACGTTCCCTGCAGAATATCTCAGTCCTTGTCTGGTTCTTCTCAGGTTGCCATAGCGAAGATGAGGCGTACGCAGCGGGTGTACGCAATGAAGATTATGAATAAATGGGACATGGTGAAGCGCGGAGAGGTACTGCCCTAACGTTTCAATGAACAGCCGTCTCATTACTTATTTTTGCTTGGCTCCTTGATTTGCTAAAACCATGTCTTGGCTATTTTAAAAGTGTTCCTTCGAAAGGAAAAAGCCACTTCTTAATTACAGCAGAATTTCAGTACTCTTTTGCGAGTGTACAAAGAATCTGTCCGTTCGAAACATTCATTTGAGGGAGTATGCATGTTTGCACACCCTGACACCTCACTCTGTCCTAGATTTAACACTCATTACTGATGGGATAGTCTGCTGCACACCCTGACACCCAGCTCTCTCCTGCAGATTGCTCGCTTCCAGGAGGAGAGGGAAGTGATGGTCAGAGGTGATCGGCGCTGGATCACTGAGCTCCACTACGCCTTCCAAGATGATAACAACCTGGTGAGTGGAGCCGCTCTCCAGCGGTGGCAGCTCAAGACAGTCTAGTCAATTGGAGTTCACCCCATCAAGCAGCTGTCAACACATTAGCATTGAGGTGGCTGCCCCTCTGAGTCAAATGGATCAATGCAAGTAGATACATAACTGGTTAAAACATAGCTAGCGGAGAGTAGGTGCCACAGAGATCAGTACTAGGACCCTTACTCTTTCTACTTTAATGACCTAGCTCAGAAGATAATTAGCAAGCTTATAGAATTTGCAGAGAACACACAACCGGAAGGAGTGGCTGGACTGAACCCAGAAATCCAATCGGATGGAGAGCTTGATATTCTAATAGACACATCTCTGTCAATAACTAGACAGCGTGGGGAAGCAATGGAAAAGGCAAACCAAATGTTTTAGTATATAGTCAAAAGTGTAGTGTAAAAACACAGTGAGGCTGATGTTGTAATGCGCTGGTGAGCCCACACTTTGAAGTAATTCTCTCTACAGGACAGATAGGTACCGGCCCTAATCTAGATTATTTTTGGACAATTACCCTGAGTACTTCTAAGCTTTTCCCTAGGAGTCAAGTATTTCAAAGAATGGAAATATCACATTTGGCAGCCTTGGTCCACTTTCTATTTTTGGCTGCAAAAGCGCTGCCAAGAACAGACAACATATAAAACAAAGTGCAATTCACATTTTGTTTAACTGCTATGGAATTTCTTTTCTGGATCTACTCCAGATATGCATGCTTGAACCTGGAAATGGATTATCAGCAGTACAAGTACTAGCCTACTACTGTAGGACTGTGGGCATCTCGGGTAACATTATTAAAACACCACTAGGGGATCCCTGGGGAGTGCAGCTAGTAAAGGAATGACCGAGGGTGCATAGTGAGTCTTACAGTCAAGCAGCTCACCTATCTTTGCTGGGGAATTCAACCTAGCTCTGGTGCTACCACGGGTTAGGAAGGCAAAGCAGGGACTGAGTCACCTCACCGCACTACATTGGCCGGGCATCTGGTGAACTCAAGCGACCAACTCTTAACATCCCCTCTGCTCCTTCTGGTCTTCTCGCCCTTTCTTGTTTTGGGAGCACTCTGGTATTCCTGTGGGCAACCATTACAGCATCTGTCACTTTTGTCTAGAGTTTTACATGGTAAAAAAATGAAGAAGAAACAGTCAAGCAGGCAAATATTTCAGCTAGATGCCTTCATCAGTACACCGTCCTTTTCAGAGCGAGCCGCACACTGGTGCAAAACGCTCTCTGGTGCATTCCACACACTTTTTTGTAATTCATGTGATGCGTTAGCTGTACCGCACGCTCCTGTGGATAACGCGCTCTGTTATAGCGACCCAGGTATCGCTTCTTCACACTGCATTCCTCTGCATGCTTTACATTAATACCAAGCAGTGTACAGTCAGCTATTACTGAAACACGCGATCAAGTCTGCAACACACTACGATTTTGTTAAATGAAATAACTTTTGCAAAATATTTAGGTTAAAATAAACTCCCCTTTGAAATGAACAGTAGGGCTTCATATAATATTAAACGAGACTTCTGGCTGGATCTGTATTTTGTTCAATGTTGTATTTCATGAAAAATACAAATCTGGTGAAATGAAGCTTTATACTGACCATTTTGTTATTGCATTTGAGTAAAATATCATCAGTATGTTTGGAAAGGGCTAATAAATTGTTATGTTACTAGTAGTAATGTATTTGATGTGTTACTGAATTCAAAACATAAGCTTGTTGAATTTCACAATTAGAATAAGTGTTTGAGTTTAAAGATCGTCATTTTCATATCACTAGCTCTTCTCAAATACTTTTTTTAAACATTGCCAGTAAAAATCATAAGAAAAGAAACATGATTTCACTGCGTTTTAAGATTGTCAGTGTACTGGATTTTATATTGAGATAAGGTCATGTACCAAAACTATGTCTCAATTAAATTAAACAGGTGGCAACCCTAATTATTTCTAATCATTTAATATTGAAACAGCATTATATTTAACTAACTGTATGAAACTTTTTTTCTTAAATAGACCTGTCATGTTGTTTTTATTAAGGCTTGCTAAGTAAAAAACAGCAATCAGTCTGCACAGCTGTGTATATTCATACAGATATAATTAAACAAAGAAATTAAATAAACTTGGACTAATGAAATAGTTAATGTATTTTATGTTAAAATATGCGTCTCACAAAATGTTACCAATCCCACTTTACAGCTTCCAATATTTGCAAAGCTTAAGATCACATCAAGCATTTTTGTTGCAATATTTTGCACTGTAATCAAAACAAGAACGCAACTTCCTATTTTTAATGTGCAGTACCTTGTTGTCTTCTATACCATAAAAGTCAGTGTCACAGTAAGAGAAATTGGAGATCACTCGGGACCAAGTCCAGTCGTTTCCAGGTTTATTTGGGGAAAAAGACCCAGCAAGTTTGTAACTAAACACCCCCCCCAAAAAATAAAGAACCACCATCAGTCTTCTAGTGTCCCCCAGTAACCTACATCAAAACTAATCCAAAGAAATGTCTTTGACTAAAATAAACAGGACCATCTGCTTGTAAAGTTGACATCAGCAATGTGTTAAATTCAGCAATAAAAAAACAAACTGAGATCATTCTAGAAATGGCTAGTTTGTTTCACTGCTAAATACTTATTGACCTTTGCAATGCAAGTATATTTTATAGTGTATTTTTTCTCCAAGTCCTATGTTGTTGTGTTGAATTTAAATCAAGGGAAGTAATGTTCAAACTGTTAGTAAGACAGTAAGTTAGTTAGTAAGACTTCATCTAGAATATTTCGTTCAGTTCTGGCCACCTCGCTACAAAAAAGATGTTGCTGATCTAGAAAGAGCGCAAAGAAGAGCGACCAGAATTAGTCCGGGTTTAAAAGGCATGTCATATGCAGACAGGCTCAAAGAATTGAATCTATGAACAAAGAAGACGACACGGCGATCCGATTCAAGCATTCAAAACCTTAAAATGTGTTGACAATGTCGACTCAAGGGACTTTTTTAGCATGAAAAAAGAAACAAGGACCAGGGGTCACAATTGGAGATTAGATAAAGGGGCATTCAGAACAGAAAATAGGAGGCACTTTTTTTACACAGAGAATTGTGAGGGTCTGGAACAAACCCCCAGTAATGTTGCTGAAGCCGACACCCTGGGATCCTCCAAGAAGCTGCTTGATGAGATTCTGGGATCAATATGCTACTGACAACCAAACGAGCAAGATGGGCCGAATGGCCTCCTCTCGTTTGTAAACTTTCTTATGTTCTTCTTATATATAATATATTATATATATAGTAAAGTCCTCCCCCTCACGGATTTCGTTGCCCCTTTAAACAAGACCGCACTGACACGTGGCCGCATTACGTAAAATAAATCGATTAACCTACCACATATGTTTAACCTCCCACCGTACTACCGTCATAATGAATATATATATATATATATATATTATATATATACAATGTGAATATATATATATATATATAGCAAACGATCCTCACACTTACGGAGTTCGTTGCCCCTTTAAGACCAGACCCAGGACACAGAAATGGAATTTTTTAGCGCTGACGCGCACTTTTAATAAACACCAAATCAAATAAATTAAACAAAACAGAAACAAACACCTAGCTCTCTCTTGGAGCTCTAACTAACATTAACGGGAACCTAACTAAACATTCAGGACGGCTAAGCCGTTTACCTGACACCAACACCAAACACAAACTCACACGGGCTTCACTCCGTACTTCACCTTCAATACGACTGCTCACTCACACAGTCGGGCTCTTCTCTCAGCAGCCCTGAACAGACTGGCTGCCTCTTTAAATACCCTGCACCTGGCTCTAATTTACAACTACCATCAGGTGCAGGGGATAACTAAACAATAAAACAATTACACAATTAAACCCCATAATACCCAAATGTGCATTCTCACACAAGGTTTCACGCAGGGAAGGATTTTAACCCCCTCCCTGGTACCTTACAATATATATATATATATATATATATATATATATATATATATATATATATATATATATATATATATATATATATATATATATATATATATATATATATATATATATATATATATATATATATATATTTTAGTTGATGCATTTTAATTTAGCATATCTTATATAAATCCTAAATTCTGTGTACGGCATCTTCCTAGTGTTGCTAATGTAATGGGCAGGACACAATGTAATTGTAAATGATATGGTTTTAGCAGCAAAAATAAAACATTGCAGAATAACACATTTGTTTATTCTATGTTGCTGGTTGCAGAGAGTCTTACAAGGTCTCATTGATTAAATACTGAGACCTTTTTTAAAATAACTTTGAAACAGACTTTAAAGTGTCAGAAGTTGTTAGGATGGTAACAACGAAAAATGGCAGGTGGGTTATTAAAACAGTTGTAGGAACTCATGAGGACGGGTAACGCTGTAACAGAACCTCTCTAAATCTCTCTTGGAGTACCTCCAAATGTTTCCAATAACTTTTGCTGTACATGCCAGAAATTAAAGCATGCTATTTCTCTAGGAGCTGAAATAAATCTTTAGCTTCGTGGAATGATTTGACTGCATTAAGGACTCATTTTAATCATTATCCAAGACAGTGAACATGAAAAAAAGCTTCAGTTCCAGAAGATTATTGACCAAACAGGTTCTGTTTGAAGGTAAGAGGCCATTCGGTCCAGAACCTAGTAGCTGATTGATCTGAAAGTTGAGTCTTAAAGGGTTCTAGTGATTTAGCCTCAACAGCATGGCTAGGTGACCCATTCCAAACCCCCACTACTCTCTGTGTGAAGAAGTGTCTCCATTGTCCTAATCTGCACTTCATTTAGAACTGTGTCCTCTGGTCCTGGTTTCTGTGCTATACTTAAAGTATTGGTTCGGGTTCACTATGTCAACTCCTTTTAAGATTTTATGGACTAAGTTCAGGCATACTTTTCCCCTAATTTTTTTCCCTGTTCCAGGCTAAATAGATTCAGTTCCTTCAATCCTCTTGGCTCGCTCCTTTAGCCCTGGATTAGAATGGTTGCTTTTCACTGGGCTTGCTCCAGGAACACAGTGTCCCTTTTTGAATGTGGTGAACAGAAATGAACACGGTATTCATATTTAAACACCTGCACATCACGAGCTGAATTGAGCTTGTAGAGAAACAGTGGGAAAAAAAAACAAGCAGAAAGTATTTTTATATTTGAATAACTCAGAAGTATTGCTTATTATAGATTTAATCTGCAATAGGAAAAAGCCAGCTTGTGAGATTGGGTTTGCATGGGCAGTCCTCCGTACCGTGTCAGATACATGCAACAAATGTGCCTGATGTGCCAAGTCTCTATATACAGTACAGTGTCTTTGAATGGCGTAAGAAGCCATGCATGACAGCAATGACTTCTTCCAGCTGCATTGCAAAACCCCAAAATCAGATTTGGGTAGGGACCAGCGGGGATCGGAGGAGAAAAGATGGGAGTTCCTGAGCAGAACTGTAGCCTGTTAATTCAAGGAATCCCTTAATTTCACTTACAGTGAACTTCAACACAGTGTCTTGTCAATTGCATGTGTTGGGTGTGCATTTTAGGCAGCCCTATTTCACCATCGGTCACACAGCACGGTTACCAAGCGACTCTATTTTGCATAACAACAAACTGATTCCTCAAGAAGCATGAACTTAAAATGATATTTAATTAGAAAGCGAATTTAAAAAACGGGTTATGTAATGTGATTTAGAATCAGTTCATACAGTTGACCCTGTTAATTAGGATATAAAAGACCATAATTAACACCGCCTTATTCTTGCTAGCCCAAAAGGACTCAGGAGACGACAGTATTGACGTCAGCTGTTCCACACAAATTCAGTTATACTTGGATTTCCAAAAAGCATTTGACAAAAGTGCTGCAGCTTTAATCTTTAAATTGAAATTGGTGGCAGTAGAAGCAAATGTTTGTATAACTGGTTAACACACAAGAAGCAGCCTGTCCCTGTTAGGGCCACATGCACTACAAAGATAGGGTAAGACAGTGTTTTGCACAGAGTGGTTAGGGTATCGCATTCCTTGCCATTTTGTTGATCCTTTTAGACCTGTCAAAGCTTTGAGATCAATAGCTAGTAGGAACCCCAAAAGCTCTGATGGGTGGAGTGGCGTCCTCTCATTGCAGTTCTTCTGTTCCGTGTTGCAGCTGATAATCTCTGGATCTTGTGTGTGTCTCTGCTCAGTACCTAGTGATGGACTATTATGTGGGAGGGGACCTGCTGACTCTGCTCAGTAAGTTTGGAGATCGGATCCCGGAGGAGATGTCCCAGTTCTACCTGGCAGAGATGGTGATGGCTGTCGACTCCATACACAGGCTGGGCTACGTGCACAGGTAGGGGGACAGAGGACCAGGCTCTGTGACGAGATAAAAAAAACAGGGTCCTCTCTTGGATAAAGGGTCTTCTCAGTGGATCACATCCTGGTGACTTTTTACATGTAGAGCTCTAGAATCGTGTCTAAATTTGAGGTCCGTTTTTCAATCCTAGGGACTTTTTACAAGTCAGATGCTTAAAGTACCCATGACTTCCCCATAGAGCCACCAGGGTGTAGGAAATGAAACCAGAAAATTATACAAAGTGTATCTAAACAACAAGAAGAACGCCTAAGAAGATATTTCATACTGTGCCAAAATGCCTTTTAGACAAAAACGGTTTGCATGCAGTGCGCTGCTTGGAAATCAGCTAGCAAGAATGAATACAGATTCTCAAATGATTGCATCAATCTTAGAGAGGATTTCTGTAGGGGTGGTTTGCAGATTGTGTGAGAATCGTCCAAACCCAATTGTAAAAAACCCTAGACTGAAACAAGCTGTCTGTTTGAGATTCCGAAGCGGCTCTCTGAACAGGCAGTAGTCCGCTGCCTAGGTGCATGTAACTGGCAATCACAGGTGATGTGACTGCACTGCTCTGCAAGCTGTCTGACAGAATGATGTCACTTTTAATAATGTCACCACCCCAGGCGAGATAATGTCAGGACTTTTCCTGTGTGTTTCTGTGTGGGGTGTTCAGTTACTGTCTCAATGAAGTAAAAATAACAGCGTGCCGCGATTCCTTTCTGAGCTCATCCAGGAAAACATGCTGAGGCTCTGGTTCCTTTAACCCTCGCCCGGCCAGGAGGAGCAGCCCTTGATATAAGCAAAGTGTAATGAATGCATGCTAAACCCGAGAAATAAAACAAGCATGGCAAACTGTGGTAACCTATGATAAATGCATGGTATATGCATGGAGAAATTGAGAAAGTGTTGTACAAACGTGTCATGCAGTCTGGTTAAACCTGATCTATTTTTTCTCTCTTTTTTTAAATGTCTGCTACTATTCAGTGAAAGGTACTGTACTATTCATTAACTTCTGCTTCTTCAGGAACTTGCTGGCCATCGGCATTGCTGCTGCACTTACTGGTACCTTGTCCGTAGATCACATAGAGTCTGCATACACCAAGCATACAGTGAAAAGAGTTTGATTGCAGATACAATGAAAAGTTGATCTGATTGCAGCTACTTTAGACCATTGGAGTGATTTTGAACTGCAATACTTTGCAATGAATTAGCATCTCAGTCCATTGAGTTGAATGGAAAGGCACGTGAACTGCAAACCATTGAGCTCAAAGGCAAACGTTTTACCCTTTAACTGGAGATTAAGCTCTCTAGTCGAGAGGTAAGTCCGTGTCTTATGCTGATGTCGGTATTATTAACTCATCAGCTGTTTGGAGAAGATTTATTGCAACGTCAACTGATTTTGAAAGTGATATCTTTTCATCTACTGCATATCATTGTCTTTGAAGTATCTGCACCCTCCTGCAAGGAAACAGATGCACTTAAACAGGAAACATAGCTGAGAAATGGATTTGAAAGCGCTCCTTTGAGTCTTGCTGAACAGATTACTAGAATCAGTTGCCAGGCAGACTGAGACTGAATGCTCAAGGCTGGAGCTACAGTTGTTTCATGAAGTTGTTTTATGTTGTAGAGATATCAAGCCTGATAACATCCTGTTGGACGCACAGGGACATATCAGACTGGGAGACTTCGGCTCCTGTCTCAAACTCAGGGAAGACGGAATGGTGAGTGAGGAGGATTGAATGATTAATAATAATAATAATAATAATAATAATAATAATAATAATAATAATAATAATAATGACCCACATTCTCCTACAAGCTGATAAACTGCACTCTGCAAACACAAACTGTCCACTTACTTCATATATGTTTATAAAGGGTGTAATTGCTTTGATGTGTTAAGCAGAATTATCTCACGTCACGACAGATTTAAGTGGGAGTGGAAAATGTCACAGCAAATTAAGTGACATGAAGATGCGATGACGCCCGCTGCTGACTACACAGAATTGCAGAATGGTTTGAGGCACTATGGCCCTTCATTCGTTTGAATCCAAAGACAGAATGACTGTACGAATTGCACTGCTATAAATGGCGCTGCGTTGCTAAGCAGAAAAGAAAAATAATTCTCCAAAGTGAGCTGATTGAATATCCTTCCTTTCCATATATTATACTGGTTATACAAACAGAATACTCCATCAGTGGTCATAGAGCGCTGAGTATCAATTCATGAGGGAAATACCCCCACAGTATCTTCTATTCATGTCCAAGGTGTATCCTCTATTTAACCCACACTGCGTCATGTATAAATCAAATACAAATCAGTATTTTTTGGAGTGCTGAATGGCACACTGGGTTAATGCACCATCCCTTTAACTGTATCAACATGCTCCTCAGTGCTGCTGTACAGTGTGTTTCATTAGCACCAAAAACGCAGCAAAATACTCTTTAATTCTGCGTCATGCATTGAATTAACTTTGAACTCTTAAACTACTGTTAAACATTTTAATTTTTTTTTCCTTGTGTTCTAAGCACAGGGTGACATCAGAATAAGGCTACGGGTCTTATATAGAAAAGCCTGGAAGCCAAATTGTAAAAGGTGTCTAACGATGAGGGGGGCACTGTACCCCACAGATCCGTTCGTCGGTGGCGGTGGGGACCCCTGATTACCTCTCCCCCGAGATCCTGCACGCCGTGGAGGACAGCTCTCGCTGCTATGGGCCCGAGTGTGACTGGTGGTCCCTGGGGATCTGTGCGTTTGAGATGTTTTTCGGGCAGACCCCTTTCTTCGCCGACTCCATCGCTGAGACTTACGCGAAGATAATCAACTTCCAGGTACACACTCCAGCTCAAGCAGTCACATCTCAAAGACTAAGTCAGGCCAGATGGGTTCTTGAATTATAATCTGATCTCATAAAAGGAGTTTACAAGCAAAAACAGTCCGTAAGGCTGCATTTTATTTCATGGATTTCACAATTTTCAAGAAATGTACTCATTGCCCTGTAATATGGTTCCCTGTGAAAATTCACATTTCTGAAAGAACAGCATAAATATACATATTTTTTGTCAAAATAAATACAGCAAACGTTTGCCTGATCGACACACTGCCTGTTACACTGCATTCAGGAACCTGGCAGCCAGTTAATGATTGAACACACATTGCATAGAGCTGCGCGATTTCTTTTAAATGTCTATAACCAAAAATACACCCGCTGCATTAAAGATGGTTAATATTTCTGCTGAAGATCGCTCTGTCCAGTGCAAGAAAGGGACATTTCACGTGTCTGGTGATATTTTTAAGCTGATTTATGTTTTTATTTTGTTTGATAATTCACTGATAGAATGTCTTTGAAAGGTAGACAAAAATTACATTTACAAGTTAGCATTTACTGTTTTTCAGAGAAGCATTTAAATATTTAGGAACATTTGTATAATAACTGGAGCAATGATCAATCTTGAATGTGACAGCGCTATTTTCTTCTGCTTTATAAATATTATGTTTAATTGTGAAATAGCTGGAAATACCTATTTTTAGACCGTGAAAAAAAACACAGCCTTACTCTTCTGGTTCCTAGTAGGTGGCTGATGCCCAAACTTCAAGAAAACAAATGATTGAGCAACAACATGACTAGCCAGTCAAATATACATTATTTTGCCTTTCTGTGTCTGCGTTATTGGTAAGCAAACATCACCGAGCACTTTATCAGAAACAGAGGTGATTTTTCACTGTTCATTTAAGCAAAGTTTATTTCATAGCTAAATGCATGCCTGTGGTTGTTTGTAATTGTTAGCACATTGTATGCGGTTTCTTTGCAGGAGCACTTTGTGTTCCCAAGGTCCGTTCCGGAGATCTCTGAAGAAGCCCGGGATCTCATTGGCGGTCTGGTCTGTGGGAGGCAGCAGCGATTGGGGCGATGTGGGTTTGAGGACTTCAAGGGTCACCCCTTCTTTGCGGGTATTAACTGGGATAAGCTGCGACACTGCCAGCCCCCCTTCCAGCCAGAGGTGTTGAACTCCACCGACACCTCCAACTTCGACGTGGTGGACGACTGTCTCAGCGACGTGGTACAGTGCCTCACACATGCTCTCAGCGTCGTGGTACAGTGCCTCACACATGCTCTCAGCGTCGTGGTACAGTGCCTCACACATGCTCTCAGCGTCGTGGTACAGTGCCTCACACATGCTCTCAGCGTCGTGGTACAGTGCCTCACACATGCTCTCAGCGACGTGGTACAGTGCCTCACACATGCTCTCAGCGCGTGGTACAGTGCCTCACACTTGCTCTCGTGGTACAGTGCCTCACACATGCTCTCAGCGTCGTGGTACAGTGCCTCACACTTGCTCTCAGCGTCGTGGTACAGTACCTCACACTTGCTCTCAGCGTCGTGGTACAGTGCCTCACACTTGCTCTCAGCGTCGTGGTACAGTGCCTCACACATGCTCTCAGCGACGTGGTACAGTGCCTCACACATGCTCTCATGTTTATTCAGATCTTAAAGAGGTCAATCCAGGAATAACAGGAAGATAAATGCATGCCTGCAGCCTCAGGCTGGAGCTCACAGTTGCTCACTTGCACGCTGGCTCTTGTTCACATACGTTTTCAATGAAGCTGGTTCCTCCAGTGTACAGTGCTGTGACCATGCCTCTGGGCTAAGCGTCAGCAATACTAAATCAGCTTTCCGACACCAAACACAAACTAAGAGATAGATTATGCAAGTCTGGGGCCTGTATATCTGTTCTGCACCAACACACGCTCACTCGCTGACTGCAAACAGGCTTGACTATCAATCACTCGTAATTGCATCAGACCCACTCAGAATGCAAGAAGGCTTTTATCTTCAAACTCTAGTCCTTGTCACCTATTAAGTGGCAACCTTTTCGCTGGAGTAGAGCACCATGTCTGGCGCCAGCAGAGGTTACCCAAGCTGGCCCTGGTTCAACAGCTCATTCACTGGCTTCGTTTGGTATTGATGGATAATTGGGTGGCAGAGATGAGGCAACATTTTAATTGAGCATTTCAAATTGGGTAGAAATATGAGGTACAATAACTGATACAAAATTGATTTAAAGAAAAATGTTAAGCGTTGATACTACAGTAAAGCCTCTGCAATCTGGTGAGTCTTGGTACGGGAACATTGTGCTGGATTAGACAGTGTGCTGGATTAGACTGGGTGCTGGATTAGACTGTGTGCTGGGTTAGACAGTGTGCTGGATTAGACAGTGTGCTGGATTAGACTGGGTGCTGGATTAGACTGTGTGCTGGGTTAGACTGTGTGCTGGGTTAGACTGTGTGCTGGATTAGACTGTGTGCTGGATTAGACAGTGTGCTGGATTAGACTGTGTGCTGGATTAGACTGTGTGCTGGATTAGACAGTGTGCTGGGTTAGACAGTGTGCTGGATTAGACTGTGTGCTGGATTAGACAGTGTGCTGGGTTAGACAGTGTGCTGGATTAGACTGTGTGCTGGGTTAGACAGTGTGCTGGGTTAGACTGTGTGCTGGATTAGACTGTGTGCTGGGTTAGACAGTGTGCTGGGTTAGACTGTGTGCTGGGTTAGACTGTGTGCTGGGTTAGACAGTGTGCTGGGTTAGACAGTGTGCTGGATTAGACAGTGTGCTGGATTAGACTGTGTGTTGGATTAGACAGTGTGCTGGATTAGACTGTGTGTTGGATTAGACAGTGTGCTGGGTTAGACAGTGTGCTGGATTAGACTGTGTGCTGGATTAGACAGTGTGCTGGATTAGACAGTGTGCTGGGTTAGACAGTGTGCTGGGTTAGACAGTGTGCTGGATTAGACTGTGTGCTGGATTAGACTGTGTGCTGGATTAGACAGTGTGCTGGATTAGACTGTGTGCTGGATTAGACTGTGTGCTGGATTAGACTGTGTGCTGGATTAGACAGTGTGCTGGGTTAGACAGTGTGCTGGGTTAGACTGTGTGCTGGATTAGACTGTGTGCTGGGTTAGACAGTGTGCTGGGTTAGACTGTGCTGGATTAGACAGTGTGCTGGATTAGACTGTGTGTTGGATTAGACAGTGTGCTGGATTAGACAGTGTGCTGGATTAGATTTTCTGTAAAAAATATCTGGACCTAAAAAATGTAAAACTCATCCCTGAGTGTAAACACAAGCACCCACCCAGGCTCAAGGAGTTTCAACGTCGCGCTCCGAAATGGATTATTGAGTGCAAAGGTGTTTCCATCTTGACAGCATCGTAACAGCATGGATTAAAGTCCTATTGAAAATGTACATGATCAAAATATCTATCAAAGTACTTGTGGCTGCGGAGAACTTTGCACTCACAAATGATTCTAACGTTGAGAAAGGTTATGTAAGACATGTCCTCGAATTAATTAATCTAAGCATTGGGTAGGTCTTAGTAGCTGATCTCAAATTTTGTCAATGGGTGTTGAAGGATCCCATTGATTGAGCATCAACAACATGACTAGCTTTCCTACAGTGTGAACGATGCATCAGCTGCAGAGTCACTTACAAGAATGTCTCACTTGAAAGACAGAGCACAGAGAGGTTCAGCGACTTGCTCAGGGTCACACAGCGAGTCAGTGAGCTGAGATTTGAACCGGGTACCTCCTGCTGACAAGTCTGTTTCTTTAACCACTGGACCACACAGCCTTTTGATCATTTAAAAAAAAAATGCTCACTGCTGCCATTTCTACCTCCAACAATGGCAACTGACTGGTGAATGGTTCAACGGAAAGGGCATCATCTTTTGTAGGAAGCCTTAGGAATCGTCTCAGGAAAGAAACAGGAAAGACAGGGGTTGGGATGCTGTACTGTCGCCCTGGGTGTGCAGAGGAGGCACTGCAGGCCTCAAACAGGAGTTCTAAGTGTACCCTTTGCCATGTTTGTTCCTTTTTCCTGTTTTAAAATAGACCTAGAATAAGGTGTTTGTTTCCCACAGGAGAGTCTGTCTGAAGTGCTGGAGGATGTGCCTCTGGGAGTTCATCTAGCCTTTGTGGGCTATTCATACACCGCGACCAAGTAAGCAGAGCTCTGTCCTGATCCTGGGAGCCAGTCGCCTGGGAGCGCTTTGCATTGGCACGTTCCACTTCAGGGGACTGTGCAAATCAAACGACAAGAATAACTTTTCTTTTATGAGACTACTACTGAGTCTGCGAAAGCTTTGTAAAACTAAAATGACCACACAGGGTTACCGTGGTAACCTTTTATAACAGCGCCGGTCACAGAAGCTGATAGACCTCCCATGTATAAAATCTTGTTTACTTCATCAATGCCATAGCATAATGTTAGGTGGCGATATGCTACTAGAGGTCTTGCGCTTCAGAAGTGACGGTATGCCAAGGTCGACATCTGGTCCAATTATAATGCAGGGTAAAATTCTGATGTGGTTGATTTCTGTAAAATGTCGAATCTCCCCAGAGAGACGGGCGCTGTGGATCGGAGCAATGACATCATGGTGGAGATCAGCAGAGAGCAGCTCTCTGAAGAACAGGACCTGCTGTTCCAGGAAACCCTGGTAGGGGGCGCTGCTTTCTTTTTAGAGCTGGTAGGCTTTACTGAATACATTCCAAATCCATCTAATGTACTGCCATCTAGTGTTACTCTGTGCACTGTGCTTCCCTCGCTTTCACTGAGCTTCATTACACTTACACTTACACTATACTTACACTACACATTTGTAACAGGTTTAATATAAAAGAAGTAAAGCAACACTGCCATCTGCTGGACTGATCTGAATACTTAGAGATGGGAAAATTAAGCTTTTAAAAGCGCTAAAGCAACACTGCCACCTGCTGGATTACCTGAATGCTTAGAAATGGGAAAATTAAGTTTATAAAAGTAGCTCCAATTAGGTAGGTCTAATTTTAAATTAAGAACATATATGGGTCTATAGCTCAGGCATTTCTAGGACACATTGCTTTCAAACACTGAAATGGCTGTTTCACAAACACCTTTTAAATGTCTTGTAAATTACCAGGGGCTGTAAATATGACACACACTGAGGTGACCATGTGAACTGTAAGAGTTCTGCTATGTATTTTCTACTTGTGGCGATTTGTTCTTGAACTATGACAATTGCTTTCTGACAGAACTGTTTGTTTTTAAACATGTAACTTCCCCATCAGTCTTACCAGGGCCCCTTGCCAATGAACTATATACCAAATAAAATAATGAGCTTCTAAAGAAGCATTCCACTGGAAGAATTATAAATTAAGAACATATTTTAATAGAAACGCCCACAATGAAAGTGTAACAATCTGTTTAGCTTTGTTTTAAAGGGCTTTTTATTAACTGTTAAGAACCACTTCATTAAACAGAACACACGTTGTTTATGTTATGATAATAGTTAATATATAATCCCTCTTTATAAACTAATAATAGCTATCAGCTAAAACTCTTCTGCAAACACCCAACCCCTGCTGTAGAAATGTGTTTTAAGATACAGCAGTGTGCAAATGTCATCATAAAACCTCAAGATTTCATATTGATATCCTTCATGTATCGACCTGCATGAAAACCTCATGTGGTCAGTAATCAGTGATATAGAAACAATAGGCACTTGTGTGAAAATCTTACACAACTTCTAAAAAGTCTACGTTTTACCATTTGTGGCTCTGTGTTCCTTTTCTCTTACTGTTTTAAGTTAATTGCATGAGTGGAGGCACTAATTGTCCAAGATTTCCTTTCATATGCACAACAAATCAAAACTACAAAAGCAATGGGGTGTTTGAATAAATTTGCACACTGCTTTACTTTAGAGATGTTACTGTGGATATGCTTTGCAAACGAGACCAGGTATTATATATTTGTATTAGTTTATCGATAGGTTAATATATAAATTAATATGTTTTGTAATTAATTAATTAATGTTTTGTAATTAAATAACATGTATTGGAGTTTCAACAAATCCCCCTGGTGATTGGGCGATTTTTCACATGTGATTTAAACATAATTTAATGACTAAGATAGTTAACAACGAAAGGAGGATTCAAAATCCTTTCATTTTTCAGAGGCAGTGAGAATGGTAGCCTGTCCAGTCAGCTGTCCATTTCATTCCTAACCTCCATAATTAAATAATAATAATCTTTTCAACTATAAGCTTTATATATCACTGTCCCGCCTTCTCAGTCCAGTCCAGAGCTCAGGTTGTCCCCCTTGTAGATAGATATCAGTCCAAGCGGCTTTAAATCTGCAAAGTCTCGTTGCACCACCAGCTTCGCATCCTCCTCATGTCATCCTTCAGAGTTGCAGATTTACAGAGTGCCTTATTTCACTGGACTGCCACACATACCCTGCTAAGGAAGACTTTTACTAGATTCAGACTGAGGGGGGAGTTTGTATGGGGAGGTGTACTGCATTGTGCAAAAAAAGGTGCCTTGGCTTAATACTTGGTTATGCATTTTCAGAGAAAACGCTGTTTATGCTTTGGTTTCATATATAAGCCCATGCATCTGTTTCCAGGTATACTGCCCCCTGGTGGAAGATCATTACAATGCAAGGCGTGGGGGCTGAGGTGTTTATTAAAAGAGCACAAAGCTTCAACTTACATTTTGGCAAAGAGGGGCTGAGGGCCTAATAGCTCAGATGAAATATTTTATAAGCAGGGTGTGCATGTATTGGGTCCCTCAGCTATTTGAGAGTTTCGTTTTGAAATACCAATACTTGTGAAAAAAAGAGGTGTTCAGGAGATTCTAAGTTCGCTTCCTGAAGACTCTCGTTTTCATTCTTGACCCCATGCTTAATATTTCAGAGTCAAGTGTGGATGCCGGCTGAGCTGCCCCCATGCCTAGAGCTCCCCCTGGAGCCAGAGGAGGCTAGTGCAGAGCCAGACAGCTGCCAGGAAGAAGCGTTCATCAGCAGGACCATCATTGGAAACCTGGAGAGGTACAGCAAACCAGATTCATGTTTTTTAGTTGCTTTTGTTGTTCTCAAGGATATAATGGACGCAGTAGTTTTTATTTTGGTTTTATAGCAGTGGTGGCAGATGCCAAACTAATGATAGATCCACTCATGCATCTATTGATGGTTTTTATGACACTCAATGTATTTAATTAGCTAGACTCACTTTAAAAGGACGAAACTCCTTTAAGTTTGTAAATAAGATCCATTGTAGATTTTGTTATTGCAATCTGCTTGATGCCGCTGTAATATACTGTATCAGAAAAAATAAAAATTCCCTTTGAGAACACATCTTGCTGCCAAAAAAGAAAATATAACTGCTACACCTAATTGTCAGTGTTAGATAAGTTGTCCTAAACACATCTGCTAAACCCTGCATAAGAGCTTCTGGTGTGTATTTAAATGACGGCGATGAGATTGTTTGAAATAAAACCTTTCAAGGGCTTGAGAGGGAGGCAGGGTTTATTGTTAAACAGTGAAAGGCAGCCAAAAAACTTTCCCAAATCCCCAATCATGCTGGAATCTTAGCTGTATATTGCATTATATGAAGCGGTTGCCCTTTGACAGTGTTAGAGCCATCAGTGAAAGACATGACTCTCTCTTTCCATCAGTTATACCCAGAATGCCTTGACGGGGAGATTATAGAGACGCTTGTGTGTCTGTTTGTGTGTCACACTTTCATTTTTAGCTCCTGTATTATTGTAATCTAGGTCATGGTAACTAATACCCTATTCACACTTTGAAGAAGGATTATGAATGGCAAACATGTGGTTTCAGCTGTACTGGATCTCCTCCCAGTGGCACCAACATCTGTGTAAGACATTTACCTCTGGACCAAAGAGCTCGCTCTCTGAATGGAGAGACGTGTGTCTTTGAACCGTATGGGTTGTGGTTCATGTCCTGCCTTTGCCTTTCTATGCAATTAATTGAGCTGAGACTCCAATTCCTTACACAGTGCATGGTGCATGGTTCAGATGATTTGGGTGTGTTAGATTGAAGAAACGTGTGACCTGTCCTGAGAAAACCCAGGAGAAGAAGATGAAGGGATTGCTTTGAGAAGATTGACTATATGACTATGAGTATTTGTTGAAGGTATTAAACAGTCTGACCTTGACACACTGGAAGCTATTTATTAACGAGGCATTTCCACGCAGTATTTCTTCAGTTTCTGATCAGAACAAACCTTTTGTGTTACTGGTCCCAGGAGAGTGTTAACGTGATTGTTGTCTTTGTTTTTTTGTTTTTTTCGCAGTCGGTTGCGAGATGCAGAGAGACGGAACTGGGAGCTAGAAGAGGAGATTGAGAGGTTAAACCTGGAGATCAAGACTCTGAAATCTGCACAAGAGAAAGGCAAGCAGCTCTGGTCTCACACTTACTCTCTAGAGTAGTATCTAGTTGATGCAAAAAAATTGAAACTCTTTACAGTTTTCCAAGTATTCATGGAAAGTGGTGAAAGTTTTGTTTCTATGGCAGGTAAAAACATATTACTATCAATTTGAAAAAGATGCTTCTTTTTTATAATGCACGTGTTGTCTTCGTTTTTAAATATCCTTCTCCTAAGAGACACCTGGAGCTCGATTCTTGAAGTGAAGTGGTGTGGACAATAACCACTTGGGTTGTAAAGCTGTAGCTTATTTTCCTTGTGAAAACAAAGGGTTGCCATTTGCTAACTCACAGTCGCAGGCCAGAAGAGACTGTTGCACACTCCTAGTGGTCAATTCTCAAAACACCTCTCTTCAGAAATTCTGCTTTCAAGAAGCTTTTCAAAGGACTTTGTAAACCAGGTACAGTGAATACTGTTTGAAGCAGCATTAGAGAATAATACGAGGCATGTAATAAATAATAAGATATTAACCAGCTAAGAAATAAAACATTCTGAAAGTGTAGGTGGCATCCTTTTAATCTCATTTAGGGTGTTTTTTTTTTAAATTTATTTAGCGTGTCTAATTATTTTAGCCTCAATTTTCTCCCCAATGCAGAATGTCCAATTATATTCCCCCCTCACTGCAGCAATTCCCCACACAGCTCAGGAGAACTGAAGGTTCAGCGGGCGTTCTCTGATCCCACAACAGAGCCAGCTTTCTCTTTTACACCCAGGAACTCGAGCGCGGATGTCGGCGAGCTACTGGTCTGTGGAGGACAAAGTCCAGCCCTGCAGGTGTCCGCTCTGAGCTCACTGGGCGCCTGGCCAGCAAGGTCCACTGTAACGCGATGTCGGGTTTTGCTTCCCTAACACACAGGAGCGCCAGAGCCGATCCAACGCTCCCTTTGGAATCCCCAGCAAAGACTGGTGACTTGGCACTGCCAGGACGCGAACCTGCGCTGTATGAGTCACCCTGCACCCCACAACTTTGCGCTATCACCAGGGGCGCCACTCAGGGGGGTACAGACTAGTGTTATTAAAGGCTTATAAAAAGAGGGCTGTCAGACCACAGCTTCAGAGGCTCAAGTTATTAGCCAGTGAAATCTCTAGCACAGTCAAGAACAGTCCATCTTCACAGCTCTGTGCTCAAGTAGACAAATCCATCTTCACAGTCCACGTGACTGATAATATGTTACAGCCTGTCATTTTGTGTTTTATCAGTTTTGTGCTGTAATGAGGATTTACCAAATAGTGCCAAGGGAAGTTATTTCAGTGAATTTATTTTTTATGGCATAAAACTTTATACAACACAAGATTCAATGCAGTAAGTGTGTAAAATGGGTAGTAAAGCACGGGGCTGTTCCAGCAACTGCCCTCCCCGCCCTCTGCAAGCAGGTTCATTCACGTCTCAGTGTGGATAATGGGCAGTAAAGCATTACTCAGACAGGGGGAAAAAAATCGCAGGTGCTACGGGTATATTTTTCAAAAGGGGTGGCATAAGAATTGCGGAAGCAATATGAAGTTTATTAGGCTTAACTATGAACAACATTTGTTATTTTTGTTTTAATGAGTGTGTTTTGTTTTTTTTCAGCCAGTGACAATGCAATTATCTTATCAATATGCCTACCTTCTCTTTTCCTCCTATCACAGAGCTTTGCCAGCCTGTTTTCTTCTCACTTTAACCAATCGCATAGTGTCTGCTTTCCTATAGCAGTATGTTGTATCTGCTTCCCCAGTCACAGAGCTGAGATCGTTACTTGCTTCTCCAACCACAGAGCTGAGACTATAACCTGCTTCTCTCTCCCTCCAATCACAGAGCTAAGAACCCTCCAATCTCTCCACTCTCTCCCTGCCTGCAGCCTGGACCACACGTGGGATGTAAGCCTGTATTTCTGCCTTTGTTTGATGGATGGACAAATTTGATTGAAGTTTGATTTGATGGAGAAATAGGCTGGTGGATCATTCAAAATCATGCTTTTACTATCCACATGCAACAGGGGGAGCCAAAGTTCGGCTTTCCAGTTCTGGTCTTTGATCAAACCCTGTTCTAAATGATTTATTGAACCAAATAAACTTTCATCCTGACCTTAAAGTAGGTTATTAATTCATTTTACCCCATGGATATAATGTGGCAATATTCAAATCCAAATGGAGGGATTCAGACCCATTGAAGACACTAGGGAAAGCAGCATTTGGTTACTGAGATGTTCACCCAAGGGGGTCTTCTCTTTGGCAGTCCTTCCCAGTAATCAGGTTTTCCAATGACTTAGGTGTTTTCTTTGTATCTTCATTCTTCAAGTGACTGTTAGAGACGCAAGCCTGAGAAAGAACTCCTGGGTAGAGTAACAAAATGTGAGGCTTCCGAATGGATGGCAATTCATGGATGTTTGGTGGCTGCCTCCAATCACGTTGAGGTTTGTCAGGCATTCTCGCTTTGTCATGCGTGTGAAGAGTGCACGAGAATGCGCGCTCTCAACGTGATTGGAGGGAGCCACCGAGCACTTAGAAACAATTAGACTCTTTTGTCATTCTGAGATTCTATAGTTGCCAGTTACCAGGTGCCAGTGGGTAGTGACTGATAAAAGAAGCTGCAGCCCTGAATTTGGTGTTTTGTTGGTTTTGTGCATCGAATATTGAGGAATGACCATGATCATTTCTTATTCGTGGCATAAAATTTCATGCAACACAAGATTCAATGCAATAACCGGCCTCTACCTCATTTTTAAAATGATAACTCTTTAAATGAATTATTGTCTTGTTATGAATATTACTAGGGTGTAGCCCACAGAGCAAGGCTGGTCTGCATCCTTGAATTAGTACCCACTTGTATTTCGCGGTGCATGGCTACCCCTCTTCACTCTCTTTCTCTGGTCACTCTCTGTTCAGGCTCAACAGGAGCTCTCCTTGCAGGTGCTGCCCACAAACAAACATTTCATTTTCCTTTTGTGGGGTGTGGCCAGGGCTTCACTGGTAATCCATAATTCAGACTCCACCTGGCCGCATTCCACACTTTACAATAAACTAATTTAACATTTAAATAATTAAACAGTAACACATTTCCCCCAAAACCAATTTACAATGAGAGGCTGTGCAAAAGTATCCATCTTAGCCCCAGGCCCTTCCTCTATGCCTGAACCTAGATGGGCTGCCAGCCACAAAACGCACACTCACTCACACACACACACATACACACACACACACACACACACACACACACACACACACACACACACACGCAACACATAACGACCATCCCAAGGCCAAACCCCCCCCCCTGTTAAAACCAAACTCTTTCCCATGCTCCCCATTGTCCACCTGTAGACCTTGCGGGCGGATTGGAGGGCAAGTCAGTCCACATTCCGGCACGGAACCGAGAACTGGAGACAGGGGACCTGGGTGACATGGCTGGGGCATCAGAAGCACAGGACGGTGACCGGATGGGTGCAGCAGCAGGTGAGAGCCCCGGTGACTGTGTGGTGACGTCTGGTTCACCAGGGGGAGTGGAACGGGAGACCAGGCAAACGACTGTGCCTGGTGGTGCAGAGACCTGGGAACTAGGGCCAGTGACCAACGGTCAAGAGACAAAGGTTGGGTGTCTGGGAGAACAGATTGAGGGAACTGGCCCAAAGGCACTGGACTGTTGCACTGGGGTGTTGGTCAGGACTGCGATGGAGGCGGTCTCCTCGACTCCGCCTTGGATTCTGGAACTGGAGACAGCAGCGGCTCCTCCCCTGGCTCTAGAGATGGCAACAGCTCCTTCCCCATTGGCTCTGGAGTTGGCAGAGGCACCTCCCCCTCTAGCTCTGGAGACAGCAGCGGTTCTTCCCCCTCTGGCTCTAGAGATGTCAGCGGCTCCTCCCCTTCTGAATCTGAAGACAGCAGCGGCTCCTCCCCCATTGGCTCTAGAGATGGCAGCAGCTCCTCCCCTTCTGGATCTAGCGATGGCAGCAGTTCCTCCCCTTCTGAATCTGGAGACAGCAGCGGCTCCTCCCCCATTGGCTCTAGAGATGGCAGCGGCTCCTCCCCCTCTGGATCTAGAGATGGCAGCGGCTCCTTCCCCTCTGGCTCTGGAGACAGCAGCAGCTCCTCCTCTGTTGAATCTGGAATCAGCAGCGGCTCCTCCCCCATTGGCTCTCGGGCTGACATTGGCTCCTCCCCCTTTGGCACTTGAGACAGCAGTGGCTCCTCCCCCTTTGGCACTAGTGATGGCAGCGGCTCCTCCCCTTCTGGCTCTGGAGACAGCAGCGGCTCCTCCACCATTGACTCTCATACCGACAGCGGCTCTGCCCCCTTTGGCTCTAGAGACAGCAGCAGCTCCTCCCCCTGTGGCTCTGGAGACAGCAGCAGCTCCTCCCCCATTGGCTCTCGGGCTGACTGTGGCTCCTCCCCCTTTGGCTCTTGAGACAGCAGCGGCTCCTCCCCCTTTGGCTCTTGAGACAGCAGCGGCTCCTCCCCCTTTGGCTCTAGAGATGGCAGCCGTTCCTCCCCCTCTGGCTCTGGAGACAGCAGCGGCTCCTCCACCATTGACTCTAATACCAACAGCGGCTCCTCCCCCTTTGGCTCTAGAGATGGCAGCGGTTCCTCCCCCTCTGGCTCTGGAGACAGCAACGGTTCTTCCCCCTCTGGCTCTAGAGATGTCAGCGGCTCCTCCCCTTCTGAATCTGAAGACAGCAGCGGCTCCTCCCCCATTGGCTCTAGAGATGGCAGCAGCTCCTCCCCTTCTGGATCTAGCGATGGCAGCAGTTCCTCCCCTTCTGAATCTGGAGACAGCAGCGGCTCCTCCCCCATTGGCTCTAGAGATGGCAGCGGCTCCTCCCCCTCTGGATCTAGAGATGGCAGCGGCTCCTCCCCCTCTGGCTCTGGAGACAGCAGCAGCTCCTCCTCTGTTGAATCTGGAATCAGCAGCGGCTCCTCCCCCATTGGCTCTCGGGCTGACAGTGGCTCCTCCCCCTTTGGCTCTTGAGACAGCAGTGGCTCCTCCCCCTTTGGCACTAGTGATGGCAGCGGCTCCTCCCCTTCTGGCTCTGGAGACAGCAGCGGCTCCTCCACCATTGACTCTCATACCGACAGCGGCTCTGCCCCCTTTGGCTCTAGAGACAGCAGCAGCTCCTCCCTCTGTGGCTCTGGAGACAGCAGCAGCTTCTCCCCCATTGGCTGTCGGGCTAACAGTGGCTCTTCCCCCTTTGGCTCGTGAGACAGCAGTGGCTCCTTCCCCTTTGGCTCTTGAGACAGCAGCGGCTCCTCCCCCTTTGGCTCTAGAGATGGCAGCGGCTCCTCCCCCTTTGGCTCTGGAGACAGCAGCGGCTCCTCCCCCTTTGGCTCTAGAGCCAGCAGCGGCTCCTCCCCCTTTGGCTCTAGAGATGGCAGCGGTTCCTCCCCCTCTGGCTCTGGAGACAGCAGCAGCTCCTCCCCCATTGGCTCTGTGGCTCCTCCCCCTTTGGCTCTTGAGACAGCAGTGGCTCTTCCCCCTTTGGATCTGGAGACAGCAGCAGCTCCTCCTCTGTTGAATCTGGAGACAGCAGCGGCTCCTCCCCCTTTGGCACTAGAGATGGCAGCGGCTCCTCCCCTTCTGGCTCTGGAGACAGCAGCAGCTCCTCCCCCATTGGCTCTCGGGCTGACAGTGGCTCCTCCCCCTCTGGCTCTGGAGACAGCAGCGGCTCCTCCCCCATTGGCTCTGGAGCCGGCAGCGGCTCCGCCCCCTTTGGCTCTAGAGGTGGCAGTGGCTCCTCCTCCTTTGGCTCTAGAGATGGCAGCGGCTCCTCCCTTTCTGGCTCTGGAGACAGCAGCGGCTCCTCCCCCTTTGGCTCTAGAAATGGCAGCGGCTCCTCCCCCTTTGGAGACAGCAGCGGCTCCTCCACCATTGACTCTCTCACAGCGGCTCCGCCCCCTTTGGCTCTAGAGATGGCAGCGGCTCCGCCCCCTTTGGCTCTAGAGATGGCAGCGGCTCCTCCCCCTCTGGCTCTGGAGACAGCAGCAGCTCCTCCCCCATTGGCTCTCGGGCTGACTGTGGCTCCTCCCCCTTTGGATCTGGAGACAGCAGCAGCTCCTCCTCTGTTGAATCTGGAGACAGCAGCGGCTCCTCCCCCTTTGGCACTAGAGATGGCAGCGGCTCCTCCCCTTCTGGCTCTGGAGACAGCAGCAGCTCCTCCCCCATTGGCTCTCGGGCTGACAGTGGCTCCGCCCCCTTTGGCTCTAGAGATGGCAGAGGCTCCTCCGCCTCTGGAGACAGCAGCGGCTCCTCCACCATTGACTCTCAATCCGACAGCGGCTCCTCCCCCTTTGGCTCTAAAGGTGGCAGAGGCTCCTCCCCCTTTGGCTCAAGAAATGGCAGCGGCTCCTCCCCCTTTCGCTCTGGAGACAGCAGCGGCTCCTCCCCCTTTGGCTCTTGAGACAGCAGAGGCTCCGCCCCCTTTAGCTCTTGAGACAGCAGCGGCTCCTCCCCCTTTGGCTCTGGAGACAGCAGTGGCTCCTCCCCCTTTGGCTCTAGAGACGGCAGCAACTCTGGACCCGGCAGCAGCAACTCTGGACCCGGCAGCACCTTCCGGCTCACTGCTTGCTGTAACAGGTACTGGAACTGCTGCACTGTCTGCTGCTGTATCTGTAACAGCTACTGGAACTGCTGCACTGTCTGCTGCTGTATCTGTAACAGCTACTGGAACTGCTGCACTGTCTGCTGCTGTATCTGCAACAGCTACTGGAACTGCTGCACTGTCTGCTGCTGTATCTGTAACAGCTACTGGAACTGCTGCACTGTCTGCTGCTGTATCTGCAACAGCTACTGGAACTGCTGCACTGTCTGCTGCTGTATCTGTAACAGCTACTGGAACTGCTGCACTGTCTGCTGCTGTATCTGCAACAGCTACTGGAACTGCTGCACTGTCTGCTGCTGTATCTGTAACAGCTACTGGAACTGCTGCACTGTCTGCTGCTGTATCTGCAACAGCTACTGGAACTGCTGCACTGTCTGCTGCTGTATCTGTAACAGCTACTGGAACTGCTGCACTGTCTGCTGCTGTATCTGCAACAGCTACTGGAACTGCTGCACTGTCTGCTGCTGTATCTGTAACAGCTACTGGAACTGCTGCACTGTCTGCTGCTGTATCTGCAACAGCTACTGGAACTGCTGCACTGTCTGCTGCTGTATCTGTAACAGCTACTGGAACTGCTGCACTGTCTGCTGCTGTATCTGTAACAGCTACTGGAACTGCTGCACTGTCTGCTGCTGTATCTGTAACAGCTACTGGAACTGCTGCACTGTCTGCTGCTGTATCTGTAACAGCTACTGGAACTGCTGCACTGTCTGCTGCTGTATCTGTAACAGCTACTGGAACTGCTGCACTGTCTGCTGCTGTATCTGTAACAGCTACTGGAACTGCTGCACTGTCTGCTGCTGTATCTGCAACAGCTACTGGAACTGCTGCACTGTCTGCTGCTGTATCTGTAACAGCTACTGGAACTGCTGCACTGTCTGCTGCTGTATCTGTAACAGCTACTGGAACTGCTGCACTGTCTGCTGCTGTATCTGCAACAGCTACTGGAACTGCTGCACTGTCTGCTGCTGTATCTGTAACAGCTACTGGAACTGCTGCACTGTCTGCTGCTGTATCTGCAACAGCTACTGGAACTGCTGCACTGTCTGCTGCTGTATCTGCAACAGCTACTGGAACTGCTGCACTGTCTGCTGCTGTATCTGCAACAGCTACTGGAACTGCTGCACTGTCTGCTGCTGTATCTGTAACAGCTACTGGAACTGCTGCACTGTCTGCTGCTGTATCTGCAACAGCTACTGGAACTGCTGCACTGTCTGCTGCTGTATCTGCAACAGCTACTGGAACTGCTGCACTGTCTGCTGCTGTATCTGTAACAGCTACTGGAACTGCTGCACTGTCTGCTGCTGTATCTGCAACAGCTACTGGAACTGCTGCACTGTCTGCTGCTGTATCTGTAACAGCTACTGGAACTGCTGCACTGTCTGCTGCTGTATCTGTAACAGCTACTGGAACTGCTGCACTGTCTGCTGCTGTATCTGCAACAGCTACTGGAACTGCTGCACTGTCTGCTGCTGTATCTGCAACAGCTACTGGAACTGCTGCACTGTCTGCTGCTGTATCTGCAACAGCTACTGGAACTGCTGCACTGTCTGCTGCTGTATCTGCAACAGCTACTGGAACTGCTGCACTGTCTGCTGCTGTATCTGCAACAGCTACTGGAACTGCTGCACTGTCTGCTGCTGTATCTGCAACAGCTACTGGAACTGCTGCACTGTCTGCTGCTGTATCTGCAACAGCTACTGGAACTGCTGCACTGTCTGCTGCTGTATCTGCAACAGCTACTGGAACTGCTGCACTGTCTGCTGCTGTATCTGTAACAGCTACTGGAACTGCTGCACTGTCTGCTGCTGTATCTGCAACAGCTACTGGAACTGCTGCACTGTCTGCTGCTGTATCTGCAACAGCTACTGGAACTGCTGCACTGTCTGCTGCTGTATCTGTAACAGCTACTGGAACTGCTGCACTGTCTGCTGCTGTATCTGCAGCTGCACCTCACTTAGCTGCTTTAACATCACATTCATTTTTTCCTCATCTTTTTTTTAGCCTGCAGTACCGATCTGGGTTGCTGGGAGCACTATCCCACTTTTCCACCACATGCAGTGTAGCCACCAGGCCAAGGCTGGTCTGCACCCTTGAATTAGTACCCACTCAGAAATGCACTGTTATTTCTTCACAACAAGCAAAACTAACACAGGATTAAATATAATTTTTAAACAAAACACTAAAAACAGAAATCAAAAGCTTCAGCTATCGTGGTGCATGGCTACCCCTCTTCACTCTCTTTGTCTGGTCACTCTCTGTTCAGGCTCGGCAGGAGCTCTCCTTGCAGGTGCTGCCCACAAACAAACATTTCATTTTCCTTTTGTGGGGTGTGGCCAGGGCTTCATTGGTGATCCATAATTCAGACTCCACCTGGCCGCATTCCACACTTTACAATAAACTAATTTAACAATTAAACAATTAAACAGCAGCACATTTCCCCCAAAGCAATTTACAGTAGCTGAGCAAAGGTATCCATCTTGGCCCTAGACTGTTCCTGAGCCAATATGAGCTGCCAGCCACAAAAAGCACACTCACTCACACACACGCTAACTCATACACACCCTAACTCACACACACGCTAACTCACACACACCCTAACTCACACACACGCTAACTCACAAACACGTGCACCGCGTCTGCTCTGCCTCAATTCCTTGTATCGTTTGTTGCTTGGTATTCTTCTACCTTTCAAAGGGGTTTGGGATTAATTTGCAGGCTTCATTTATTTTGATGCTCAACTCAGCAATCAGCCCTTCACAGTTACAATTTAAAGAAAGGTTGATTTTTGATACATTTACTTTGTATTGCAAGCACCGGTGGTGTGAACATATTTAAAATGATTTCAATTGAACATCTATTTTCTCAAAGTTGAGAATTTGCTATTTTAGAGATCCTACTGCTTGGGTTAAAAATACCGACTGTTATGTAGAAGTTAAACCATAGTGTAAAAGATTTTTATGCAGTGGATTTTACGTCATCTACTGGGGCAGGACTATTATTATAATCTATTTTAAAAAGGGAAGGCCATTGTTGTCATTGTTATCTTACTCAACCCTCAGTGGTTTCCAGCCCTGGTCCTGGGGACCCCCTGTGTCTGCTGGTTTTCATTCCAACTGTGCGCTCAATTACTTAACTAAAACCTCAACTAACAAGTAACTTAATTAGGCATTTTTAATTGTTCTCATCTCCTCAAAATTTCATGTTACTTATAACATTGTATAGTTAAGTTGACATCTCCAATTGCTTAAGAGTAGAACGCTATTAAAAGGCTTAATTAAGCTACTTATCAGTTCAGTTAAGGGTCTAGTTAAGTAATTGAGAGCTCAGTTGGATTGAAAACCAGCAGAGGGTTGAGAACTCCTTCTCTACACTCAGTGTCTGCTTAGTTAACTGTTGCTGTTGTCTCCTTGTTTCCAGAGCTCAGTGGCGCCCTCTCTCTGCAAGTACCCCCTTGTTGTTCCAATCCACCGCCACCTGCTCCTGTTCTCCAGGGTACGTGCGTTCTGACCTTTCTCTACATTACAGCCTCCCCTGTACTGATTCACTCAGTAACCCATAAAGTGCATAACAGTTAAACCTTTATTTACCACAGCATAGCAACTTCACCTATAAAGATCCATCATGAAGAAACATCGACAGGAGCTTTACTGCTCACTGAAACTCCCTTCAAACCAAATGTGTGTTTGAGAGAAAGCTTTAAATTACCTTTGGGTATTGATCTCCATATTTATTTATTGGTTTGAAGATAGCTGGCAAAATGAATATATTGAATAAAATGGCTTTTAAAGAGAAGGAGATGTGATCCATTTTTATTGGACTAAATAAACAATAATTAATCACATGTAAACATTAATTTCTCTTTCCTGCACTCAACTGAGACCTTTGAGGTCTTCAAAGCTTGTGATTAAGTATTGTTTCGTTAGTCCAATAAAAGGGACCGCATCTCCTTCTCTTTGTCAAACAAGTTTTTGGAATTACAAAGAGATCACTGTGGGAGGGTCTCGAAGTACAAGCTAATAATAATTCACGCAAGAAGGCAGGACCAAAACCATGGACTTAGATTTTACTGACTCCTTGATCCCAGACTTCAAATTCATTACTTAGGCAGGTAGATCTGGCGTCCTAAGTTTCTGCTGTAGAATGTATATAGAAATAACATTGAAATAATACAAGGACTCATTCTGAGAGCGCAGCACTTGGAGCCTGCTAACCTGATATACAGTAAACAGCACTGTGGATGTGATGAATCTAATAATCATGAACACACAGGCTTGAGTGCTGGCTCAGGTGTCAGGATCATGCAATTCTGTAACTTCAGAGTGCCTGCAAAGTCAATATATAACAACCGTCCTGGTGCTTTACTGGGAAGTGTAACTGCTGTGCATTGAAAGACCTTCATCCACAACTCAAAATGCACAGGAGGGGATGGAATGGGTTGCCTAGTCGTGTTGATTGGGAATCACTGACCCACCTTCACAAAGTTTTGAGCTCAATCAGCTACTAGGAACCAGGTGAGTTTCTTACCTTTTCTCATCTGTACATCTGCCTAAGTTTCTTATGTACGCAGAATAAAAAGATTCAATCTCTTTGCAAAGAAACAAATTGGGAATAGCTGCCCAAGTGACTACTTCAAGCTAAGGGTGTAGGGTGAGATTACAACATGCTGGCTGTTAAGAGAGTAATCAATGAAACATTGATATCCACACGATATGCTATGAAAGTGTTACATCACAAAAGGTTAATCGCCATG
This sequence comes from Polyodon spathula, assembly GCF_017654505.1. NCBI lineage: Eukaryota > Metazoa > Chordata > Actinopteri > Acipenseriformes > Polyodontidae > Polyodon > Polyodon spathula. The sequence continues at coordinate 3,043,693 of NC_054573.1, read as the reverse complement.
GTGACAGTTCTACGCCAAACGGAATTCTTTTTTTCATTAACAGGTTGGTTTCTGAGGTCAAATATTGTTAAAAATACGTATTTCACAAAAACATGCTAGAGCTACACAGTGCTTTGTTTCAGACGGTCATCACAATAACCTGCTTGAATCTGAGCCCTGCTTTGAGGTCAACATTTTCCGCCACATCAAGCCCATGAAACACAGGTCAACTTTCTGGCAACTTCTTCAGGCATCAAGCAATTAATTGTAGAGCGAGAATTGTATTAATTTTAAGAGTGGGACAGTCTAGGGATCCCGGAGGAGTGTCGCGTTATGTCTGGCGCTCAGAAACAGTCCCTGGGTGCAAAGACAGTTGACACTGCCTGGTTACATAGAGATGTGTTTAGGGCATTAGATTATGTAACAACAAGCGTTCGTGCTCTAAAATAGTTGCGTTTTCTCACTGTGTCTGTCTCTCTTTCTCTCCCTGATGTACAGATGCGTCGGCCGAATGCCAGGAGTGAGGGTTATCTGCTTCTCTGCACGGCAGGATGGGCGTTCAGCTCTGGGGCCTGTTGCTCACTCATCGAGCTCTCCTGAATGAAGTACTCTACTGATTGAACGAACAACACCCCACAACCCAAAATTGGCATCGAAGCCTATGACAACTTGCTGTCGCAGAAAAAGAAAAAAGGAGAGAAAGAAGGAAGGGAAGCAAAAAGAAAGAAACTTGCAGACATGCACAGCTTGGAAGCAGGGGAGAGGAATGTGACTTTCCCGGGTGCGAATCAAAAAAGTAATGCCTCTGATACGAGTCAGAGCATGCCAAAGATTAGATTCTTGGTACAAAGACTGCTGTTTTGTGCTGGAAAATTAAGCTGTGGACATTTTTCTCTAAAAAAAAAAAAATTGCAGCGCCCTTGGAAAAGACGGTTTCTGCTGCTACTAGGGAAATGTATGGAGACCGCTGGAAATGAAGTGGAGACAGACAGTAGGCAGGACACACTTCTTCACAAAGAGAGTGGTGAAGAATGACTTGGATGATTTAAGACCGGACTTGACAAAGTGTTGAGTTCAACGAGTGATTGTGGAGAAGTGAGGGAAAGCATTGTGCATTGTTTGTCTATGCAACTCCTACATGCTTCCCCACTTCACTTCCCCACAATCAGCCTTGACAAAGCTTTTCACAAGCAACTTTTACTAGAATAGTTAATAAGCAAGACAAGTAATGACCGAAGCAGAAAGAACAAAAGATACACAAAAACACACACACACACACACACAACAGGATGTTAAACAGGTAAGAACTAGGACCATGTAGATTGTGTGAAGTGTTCCTTCACTCAGACATGGAAACTCTGCTGGCCAATGAGAACCTTGCTGACTACTTCAAACTTCAGTGGGGTTTTTGTTATTTGTATTGTTTGTTTGTTAAATCCCAACGTTGTGTATAAATTGCTAATTATTATGTAACTGAATAACTGAGACATTTGGCTAAAAGAGCCATACCAATAACCAGCGAAGTCTATAAAGCATTAAGGAATACCAGAGGTCTATAGAGCCATACAAAATACCAGAGGTCTATATAGCCATACCAATAACCAGAGAAGTCTATAGAGCCATACAGAATACCAGAGAGTTCTATACAGCCATACAGAATACAAGAGGTCTATATAGCCATACCAATAACCACAGAGGACTACATTAAAGTGATTGTGGCTGGCAAATTAGTTACATTGTTAGGTTTTTAATGTGCAGTTTTGAAAAGACACGTGCTTTAGCAAACATTCATTTTCATTTTAAACATGGTATCTGCATGACACTCGGTTCAAGTATTCTGTTTGCAAGTCATGCTGGAGGGTGAAACTGTCCCCATCCCTTCACCGGCTTCTTTCCTGTCAATAACCAATCGGCTGCTTCCCCCATTGACTGACATGGTTTCAGCCAGTCAATTTGACCCAGAAGACACTGGGGTGAAATGGCCAAGGAGGTAAAGCAGTAACAGACTTCCTGGAAGGCAAAACATCCGCTTTGAACTTTCTTTAACCCAGTTTAATACATAATGAAAAGGGATGTTTGATATAGTGCTGTGTGTTCCTGTAACACTTGAGACCTGTGTACAGGAATAAACAGAACATTACTTTGAACTCTACAAATACTTTGATGCTACTTAATTAGCGTTCTGCTTACTGAACATGTTTTGTTCGTTTTTTAAACACAAGTTCATTTTTGAAACACGTCAGTGTGCTGAATTTGAAACGTACCCGTTTGACAGATTGTGTCGGCCCATGTTTCAAGTGTTGTGGCCTTCGGCTCGTGTTGCCAATGCAGAGAATAGTGACTAAAAGGATATCGTTGTTTGCAATCTGGTGGGTGGGCGCATTTTCTAGGTGACAACAGCTCAAATCTGCTCTAAAACGTTCCAATTCAGGTCCAAAGAGCTATATTGGTGCTCACAAGTATTATATGCACAGGTTATCAATTCTTCTGCTGTGAAAGAGTCTGGAACATCTAGGACTAGAAGTCTTTTTCAGCGCCTTCAAGAGATTATAAAAGACTTCTAGTCCAAATGTGTTTACTAATGAGTGTTTATTGACTATGGGTAACAGGATGTTAATGTAAGTAATTTGATTATAATAAAATTGTTATGTAGAGTTATCCCTGAGTCGCTGGCCTGGTAAAAGAACGGTCTCGTGGTCTGCAGGGTGAGTCATCCAAGCAGGTAAGCGTGCTGGCTATGCAAAGTTGGCAGTCTTCGCTGGGGATTTTGAAGGGAGAGTTGGATTGGCTCTGTGGTTTAGGGAAGCAAAACCAGCAGGGACTGTTTCTCCTCATCGCGCTACAGCGCACCCTGCTGGCCAGCCGCCCAGTGAGCTCAGAGCGGACACCTGCAGGGCTGGCCTTCGTCCTCCAGAGAGAACTCAACTGATAGTAACTAAGCTGTCCATGATGCCAAAGAACACATTTTGCACTACACAAGATGCCTGGGTGTTTACGTGTGTATTTCTATTATCATTATATACTGCCTATGTTTGTACATGCACTGCCTGGGATTCATAGATCCCTTTCCCTTGGTAGCAGCGAAGGCTCACTTGTCTTTATGCTAGATGGATCTCAAACTAGAGGTTGGAAACAGCCGCGTCACACACACAAACCAAAGCGGTTCTTCATCAATGCATGTATTGCATGCGCGGTCAATTGCATATAAATCTACATGTATATATTTCGATGTTATGTCAGTAATTTAGAGGGTCCCAGTTAGAAAGAAAAGAATACTCCTGTGCTGGATGGATCGTCTCGCCCAGGTTATTTTACAAATAAGGGCAGGGTGCATTCAGTTTACAAGTTTACCCCCCCACCAGACTGACTAACAAAGTCAGCATTAGGTTGTGCTCTGAACCAACGGGAATCTTTGTGACTGTTCTCACAAGATTTGGAATCCCACTTGTCATACAATATAACTGTCTATAATCTAGCGTTACTATTCACAGGATAGAATGGTACACATCAGGCTCAGACACTGGTAACGGGAATGCCAAAGAAAGAAACAAAGAAAGGAAGGTGAATTTCATACTTAATTCAGCCTGTACACATCATCAACAGTGTGTTTAGGTGTGTGTAGCTTTACTGCAGACAAGAGGCAGTCCTAAACTATGTGAGACTAAACTATGCAGGGAAATCTGCTCTATGAATTTTGAGTGGTGAGTGTATAGATGATAAATGTGCAATATTTATAATATATGGATGCATGACAGAAGCACTGTAAGAGAAGTGTCTACATTTCTGGTAATAAAAAGATGATAATATATAATATTGTAACTACTTTATTACAGATACAGTTCTTAATAGTTCTCACAATAAAAAATAAAAAATAAACACTTCATTAGATGTTTCTCGTGTTTTGGATTTTTTTCAAGGTGTTCTTTTTAATGGAGGAAAAAAAAAACATTTACAGAATGAACACCATCCACAAAACGCCTTGAGGGTTGAAATACTTCACGTAGTTGTGTGGCTCTAGTTTTGTAAATCCAACTGCTGTTTTACCTCTTACAAAAAATAGGAGTTAATTAAAGACAGGAGGAAACGCTTTGAGAATAAGGCTTCTAGTGTTCCAAGCGATAGGATTCAAGGAATCATCTGAGACAAGCCTGGATGGTTTGCCTCGTTTGCATTTTGTGATCACAAAATGTACTTCTTACAATTCTTCAATTGTTAGGGAGAGTACTTTGGTCTTTGTATCTACAGGTACAGTATAACCCTAAATTCACAGTAATGTCTATGAACCTGCATAGCCCACTTTCTCCTGTTTCGGGTGTAAAGTTACTCTAATATTTTAAATGTATTTTTCAAATTATGTTGTGTCGTAATTGCAGTGTTGATTTCATTGACTCTCACAGTAACTGCTTTTCAATCCCATGTTTGGCTCTGATTTATGGTCATCGGGTTTTATTCCCTGCATCACACAGGAAAGCACCAGTTTTCTGTTTATAATACCAGACACAGAATGAACAGATTACTAAACTGATTAAACATGCCATCTGAGAGAAGCTGTTTCTGCACCAGTGCCAGCAGCTTCGAGCCCCCGCTCGGAGTGCATCCCACCATGCAGCGCCAGCAGCTTTGAGCCCCCGCTCGGAGTGCATCCCACCATGCAGCGCCAGCAGCTTTGAGCCCCCGCTCGGAGTGCATCCCACCATGCAGCGCCAGCAGCTTTGAACCCGTGCTCGGAGTGCATCCCACCATGCAGCGCCAGCAGCTTTGAGCCCCCGCTCGGAGTGCATCCCACCATGCAGCGCCAGCAGCTTCGAGCCCCCGCTCGGAGTGCATCCCACCATGCAGCGCCAGCAGCTTTGAGCCCCTGCTCGGAGTGCATCCCACCATGCAGCGCCAGCAGCTTTGAACCCGTGCTCGGAGTGCATCCCACCATGCAGCGCCAGCAGCTTCGAGCCCCCGCTCGGAGTGCATCCCACCATGCAGCGCCAGCAGCTTCGAGCCCCCGCTCGGAGTGCATCCCACCATGCAGCGCCAGCAGCTTCGAGCCCCCGCTCGGAGTGCATCCCACCATGCAGCGCCAGCAGCTTCGAGCCCCCGCTCGGAGTGCATCCCACCATGCAGCGCCAGCAGCTTCGAGCCCCCGCTCGGAGTGCATCCCACCATGCAGCGCCAGCAGCTTTGAGCCCCTGCTCGGAGTGTATCCCACAATGCAGTGCCAGCAGCTTTGAGCCCCTGCTCGGGGTGTATCCCACAATGCAGTGCCAGCAGCCTAGAGTCCCCCTGCGCCACCCCTCGAAGGAGTGCATCTCACATTCCACAAAGATCAAGGATCCTCCTGCAGCACTAAACTGCTCTCTGCTGAGAGAGAGGTGATGAAATCTGTCTGGGATTAAATAGAAACTAATAATGGGAATTAAGCCTATAAGTGACGGCTTAATACTTATCATGGAAGTTCTTTCCCCGTTAATATCATATTAGATATATTTGCATGCTGTGTCTCATATCCTATGTAGGATCACTTGCATCTCTGTTAATTTGAAGGTCATTTCTCTTACTTTGTATTCATTTTCAATGTGCCATCTTTAAATAACTTCTGTGTTGGTATGTATCTACCAAATAGAAAAATGGGTAGAGGGGTGGTATCCCTGCTCTATATGGCAGTGGTTCAGTGAGCATAAAATTCAGCATCATAACGTACCTTTTACCAAGGCACTTTCAAATACTGTTCTGTATATAATGCCCCGCATGAATACATTGTGGCAGTAGTTTCGAAAGGCTAGATCATTTAGTTATGGGCTGCATTAGAAACACGCATTTTTATGATCTTGATTCTGTACCTGATACAATATGTGGGTGTGTACTTGTCACTGTGTGTGTGTGTGTGTGTGTGTGTATCAGTGTGTGTCACTGTGTGTGTGTGTGTGTGTATCAGTGTAGGTGCATGTCTGCAAGTACAGCCCATTTTCAGATGTCATTTGTCATACTGGCAGGAATCCTCTTATTTTTTTCATTTTGTTCAAAATTGAACGATAATCAATTTATCTTTGATGTCACGTTTTTTCAGCTTTAACAATATCGTGCATTTTGCTGAAGTACAGAGGTTGACGTTTCTGAATTTTTCACATTTAGCTCCGCAAGACTTTTTCAAGACTTGTGAGTTTGTGGACAGTGTATGCCGAGGAAGAGTCCTGCTACAGGATTATAGAGAGCATTAAAAACCAAGGGAATTAATACCGACAAGAATATCAGCGTATTACAATTAAGTCCTACAGAGCATTCACATGGTCATCAAAAGTTTCCTTGAAGGCAACTGCAACTTGGTTTGAGCCAAACAATATTTTTGATCCTGTGCAAACAAACTGGTTACACTTACTGCTACAATTTCATTCGAAAACACTCAAACAAACAAAAACAGATTGGACTGGCTTCAACCGCCCAGGAGATGCAACAGAATGAAAACTTTCATTGTGGATCCAGAACAGAATACTGTATATCAAAATTATTTAAAGTCTACTTTAACAGAAGATGTGAGTAGAGAATATAAAATTACACAAACACAATACATCACCATACCTGTGACTGATTAACCTAGTGTACCTGTTATTAAAATGTTTTTCCATATTTTCTGTGCATGGGATGAGAGGTACTGAAATTCATCCTTGTCAGATTTCTCATATGCGATTCAGACGTCCGTTTTTATGCATTAAAAAATCCGAAATACACACAATTTTAATTTAATGTATAAAAAAAAAAAAAATCTGCCTAGCAATTCTGCTGCACAGCTGGTCTCCCTTCCCTCCAGTCTCCTCTAAAACTTCCACTAACAACTACATCACCCAGAATGCAATATTTTCAGTTACTAGGAAACTGTACACAAGAGAAACCAACCCAACAAACATTATCCAATCTCACCGATCTTCTCAGTAAGAATAAGAAAAAATTTGAGGCCAACCAGGTTGAAGCATCAACACCCGAGTCCAACTGGAACCATCGTCAGAGGCAACCACTAAAACAAGTGCAGATGATATTAAACTCTTCTATCACTTATTAATGCATTTCCTTCTTGTCTTTACCTGTATGGCTTTTATATTGAAGTTTTAATATGTTCACTGAGCTTAAGAATTTAATGTTAAAATATAAGTAGTGTAATTAATTTGCAGAGTCAGTGCAATACCTTGAAAAAAATGTGTTGAGCCTTGTAGAACACATGCGTGGTTGTACAGTTGTTCAAAGTAACATCTTTCAATGCCTACCCCATTACCATTAAATATTGTACAGTAATTAGCTAGATCACTCATGACTTCAAGAGTGCGTTTACCCCATGAAAATACATTGTACCCTCTCAGTGTTAACATTAAAAGGGAAAGTTACTCCCAGACCCAAAACCTTATCTGGAGCACCGGCCTTCCTTAGAGCACATTTTAAGAATTCGGGTACATTCTAGGTTCCAGAATCTACCGATTGTTTTGTGAGAATTCACAATGCATAGTCCAGCAATTCAGGTGCTGAAGTAGAAAAATGTGTCACAGAGTACTTAAGACAGGGGTGAAAATTAAGAGAAACATCTTGGAAAAGAGAGAAATATTTAATTGAAACCAAATATACAAATTACGAAATCAGGTAAACATCTTAGTACTCTCATTCTGGTAAACCTTGTTAGTCCCACAACCGTTTGTTTTCCAGAACCACGACACAGGAAATTAACCTACAGCAACAAGTGCACAGACAGCAAAGGGAAATACAGACAGCAAGAGTCTCCAATTGACCACCAATGAGACCATCCGTTCTGCTGTTTGCAAGACAGGTTCTCCAGAGCTACTGCAGGGCTAGCAAGACACCACATGAAAAACATTACTACAGAACACGAATGAAGCTCCGCCACTGGCCTGCCACATAGTAATGCTTCGATTCCTATCAGGACATCATACAGAAAGCCGGTGTGATGTTTGCAGACCGTTTGATGTCTTGTAATTCTGCCTCACTAATTCATACACTTAGTAGGAAGATATGTAGAAGTACTGAAAGAAACTAGCAAGTGTCTTTGACAAAAGAAGTCGGGTTACAATATAATCGTGAAATATTTGTTGCGCCATTTCTTTTTGGTATTTCTACATAAATGTTGATAATAATGTTTTTGATCCACCCTGTGTATAGACTGAGCTCAGATCTGAGCCCTGTATGCATAGCTGGGAGTTGACAGGAGATATTTTTAATGAGCTGGACTAGGCTGGCCAGAGATTCATCTGATCATTCACATGCACAAAACTGGAAACATTTCAATCAAGTGACGTTATTTACATTATAATAGAGAGAGAGAGAGAGAGAGTGAGAGCGCACACATACACACACATCCTGACAGTAAAAGCAAACAAACCCCAGTTCCTCAGTTGAAAATCCATCAACCTGTTCAAGGACAAAGCTTTGGTGGAAGGCCTAGGGAATAAATCACTTGAAATCACAAAAAAAAAAAAAAAAAAATTAAAAAAAACAGAGGCAGGAGGCTTACACATGCATACTGAGAATCTAAAAAGCTTAAAATAAATACATTACCCCATGAATCTTGTGCATCAGAATGTCTCACATTGCATTTCCGAGCACACACACACACACACACACAAAATGCAAACGTGTGCACTTTCCTTGAAACATCTTCACTGTCTGTTCCCGTTAATGATTGAAATAACGTCACTGGCTTGGCAGACTGGCATGCATGAGCTCATTCTTGGTTTAAATGGTTTTGTGATGACCTAACAATTATTTTCCCCATTAACAACGGGTAAGATGATATGCCAAATTACGCAGCAAGTGTTATTTGCAGTGGTACAAGGCTGGACCTGAAGCAGAGCGAGTACCTGTGCAATCGGTACAAAGACATGTAGAGATGGATTCGAAACACAACCAGCTACATTTAATATCCCACTGTAGTTTAGTGAACAGAAAAAGCCTCCTTTACTTATCTCCTGCAACAACAGAGCCACGACACTGTTCACACCAGAAACGCCTACTGATGTATGAATAGAGGACAGCTGTGGTGTTTCATACCTGGCACTTCATAGACAAAACAGACTTTGCAGACCCCAAAGGAGATGACAGTTCATCTTTATTAATAGTTGTTATTATTTAAACACAGGACAAAAAAATGTCATATTATGAAGCAGCCGATGGCTCCTTGTAAGATTAGTTATACCCATACTCAGCAATATTCATTTTTGGTTATTTCGCCAAGGAATTGTAGTCAAAATTGGCATTGCTGGATTAAACGCTACAGATCTTGCATGAAGGCATAGGTATGGAATCCATCCACTCTTCATTAAATGTTATTGTTACTGCATTCAAGGAAAATCTGTCAGTTCACAGTCCCATACTCAATGTACCACCTTACACTCTACAGTACTTTTGTGCCAGTCCGTTCACAGATACCACACAAGTGTTGTGTTGAGACCATAAACTAAACCTTACACTTTATTTTCACAGTAAAGGTATTTAATTCAATCACATGTTTTAGCAAGACAGTACCATGGAAGGTAAGGATAACTGAAAACAAGGCTAAACATTTATTTATGATTGCAACTCAAGGAGCGCTCATTTTAGTTTGACACTTCGCTAATATGCAAGAACCTGCTTGTACTGCTGTATTTGCATATTTCATTACAACAAGGCTTGTTCTGAATAATCTGGGATTCAAACGGAAATCTTACAACTTAAGAAGAGGTGTTAAAAACAGGATAGCAATAGCCCTGGTTTTGTAAAACATCAATTTTGAATCTTCTGGCTATGCCTACTTGCAGGATCTATATCTTAGGAAGTGTTTTACTGGGTGGCAAAAGAAGGATGGAAAGGTGTGATCAGGTGGCAGCTCTCTTGTCTGAGGAGGACTTTGAAAAAACCATGGACTGTAGACCATAAATCTGTACTTAGAAAGAGAAGTGAGAAGGAAAAACAAAATCGCACACACACACACACACACACACACACTTGCAGCACTCACAAACCAAACAGATTACAAAGTGTTGTTAAACTGGACCCTGTCAGCAAGCACACAGCCATCCCCCAAACTCCCGTCATTGAAAATAGTCTCAGTCCTCCACTGGGACCTTTCAAATTTCACCTCTTAGCCCGGCTCTGCACCAGTTCACAGGGCTGCACCCAGTTGTTGTCATGGAGTCCGACGCGGCAGCCTGGCGTGTCCTTGTCGGTGCGTCGGCAGCACATCCAGTAGGAGCGTCCGTAAGGCAGGTCGTGGTGGTAAGGTTTGGGGTGCCAGCGGCACAGCGACACATCCCCCTTCTCGTTGTGCTTCTTGCACTGTTTGCAGGGGTCGTCTCGGTACAGTGGGTCTTTGTTCCAGAGCGAGTCTGTTGCACGAATGCCGTAGGTCTCTATGAGAGCCTTAAAGTAGTGGCAGGTGCACTTCAGGGCAGCAAGTGAACGCGTGGGGAGATAGCTAAAGATGTTCACCATGATGTGGTCGGGCATGAGAAGCATGTACTGCCGGGGCTCCAGCAGCCGCTGGATCTTGAAGCGAATCTCCAAGAAGTCGTGGGAGATGTGGCGGTAGAGCCGGCACAGGGAAGAGTCCGAGGAATCCGGATCCTGACTCGTGGGTGAATCACTGGAGTCCAACCGCTCACCGCCGGCACTGCTGCGGTTATTGTTAGTGCAGTCAAGGGAGTTCTGCATCTCCAGCTGCTCGCTGTCCTCATCAGGCAGTGCAGTTTGGGAGTGGTAAAAGAAGAGCTGTCCCGGAGGGGGAGGGTTTTCCTCGCACCCAGGACAAGGCAAAGAATCTGGGGCAGGGGATCCTACTGTGAAACGGACAGTCTCCTCCTTCATATTCTCTGTGCTGTCCTTCCCATAGAAGACGCACTGGTCCACTGCGCCAGTCACCACCACTTCTACGTGAAAACCGGACACACACTCCCGCAATCTCTCGCCACCCTTCTCCCCAGCCTCACCGTCAGGGATAGAGTTTGAACTCGTGGGTGGGATCTGGTGCTCTTGAAGTACCTCTCCTCTGGATTCCCCAGTCCCCTTGGGGGAGGCAGCAGCGGCGGCCAGCAGGATCTCCATGTTGCTGGGAGGCAGGGGGTCACGAGAGGACGGGCTCACCAGCTGGTAAAGGTCACAGGTGATCTTCTCTTTGGCCCTGGCACCCCCGGTCGGGCTTCCCCCACCACAGCTCAAAAACATGCAGTTGGGACGGCCAGAGCTACCTGTTTCAGCCTGACAGCAAGGGTCCATGCTGGAGACACGGAAGGCGATCCTAACCTCCCTTCCTCCCCCTCCTCCACCACTGCCATTCCCTCCAGTCCCCACACTCGCCCCCACCCCACCGCCAGTCTTCTCCTGCGACATCCCATTGCGTCTCAGGAGGGCACTCTCTAGCTGCTGTTGCTGAGACTCAAAGTGGGCAATGGCCTCTGCTACACGCCTGGAATCAGATGGCTCTCTCTCTGCTGGAGGTTGGAGGGAGGAAGGGGGATCAGCGTCTGGGGCAGGTGTCTCCACTTCTGAGAGGAACACCTCTGAGCCCTGGGTACTGGTGCTGGAGAGCCTCCTAACTGAGCTCAGGCTCTGGGGAGGTACCTGTCCAATGACCTCCTGCATGGCCATGACGGTACGCTGTTCCACCAGGGCCACCATCTCTGCCACAGACAGCAGTTCTGTCTCACTGAGCTCTGTTTCCAGACAGTCCCCCTCGTCCAGACGCTCCCCTGGCTCCTTCTGCAGCTCAGAGCTGTTGGCTCTGGACTTGCTGGGGTTGTAGGAGGAGCAGCGGCGGCGCTTCGCCTTGGAGCAGTCGGTGCTCCAGTTCCCTTTGACCTTCATGGTGTTGGGTCGGGTCAAGCCCAGCCCGTTGCACTGGTGGGCCACAAAGAAAGCAATCTTTTCCTTGGTGTTCCCAGGCTTGATGACGTACCAGGTGTCCAGAAGCACACGGCCATCCTCAACCTGGTTCCCATTGGAGGACAGGGAGGGGGGAGTGACTAGGGGAGTGTTCTCCAAGGTGGGCTCCTCCTCCCCCTCCTCCCCTTGCGGCCCCCGGCATACAAGGTCGCTGGCTGACTTCAGCAGGGTGCCTCCAACTCCACTGCCAGCCCCGTTGCTTGGCTTGTTTTGGGAGTAGGTCCCGAAAGGCCGGGGGCACCACAGCCGGATGTGGGAGAAGGTGTCCGGGTCCATCATTGGTTCCACGGGAGCATGGCGTCCTCAGGCAAGGAGGCTGCCTCCTTCAGATCTCACAGCCGCCACCCACTGATCTCATTCTCACACAGGGTAGGGATTTCCTCAGGGCTGGCCTGCAGGTAACCTATGGAGAAACAAGTATATTAACATTTGGGCCAAAATTTACTGAACGTAACTCGCTGCTTCACTGATCTGCGATTTGACAGTGTGTATCACTCACAGGGTGGAAAAAAAAAACTTCTATTGCTATTCACTGCAAAGAAACAAAAGCTGCACAATGCATTGGAAAGAGGAAGCACGGTTTGATTTGCACTAGGGGTTGTGGCACTGTACATATTTAAAACAGATTATTTTTGCCACCCTTGACATTAAGCATTTCTGGGACGGGATACCCAAGTCAGAACATCCAAGAACCGAGGATTCAGTCTTCTCAGTAATCACCTGCAGAATGGTATAAATGTGAGCTGAGCCTCACTCCCCAGAGTTTAGCAATGAAAACACCATTATATTCCTTATACAGCACCAACCAATCATGACATAACATCAATACTCAGCTGGCCGGGACAGCATGAGGCACGGCTCATTTTACAGCACAGAAACACTGTTACTATAATCAGCATTCTCGGAACGCTCAGGACTAACTGTAAACCTTTCGTATCGGTTATATCTGTAAATTCAAAATCTTCTTCCCCTGCCAAAGAAGGTAGTTACAGCACTGCAGATTTTTGGAACATTTCATACTTCTACTTGGTACAGTTATTGTGTTTTCTAAGTACTTGCTTTGGTCCTCATTAAACGAGAACGAAACAGTAAGCCAGTTTTGCCGATCCACGCGCACTGTTTCAATAGACAAACGTTATTCACGTCGACACAGAATGACATCACTTGGTTCCAATACCTCTGGCTTCCGCACTCCACGGTTCCCCTGTTGACCTGAGCCCACATGATTGACCAGTCTGTTGTCACACACTGATGCTGCTTTCCTGCAAGCCCTAACAGCTGTCAGACCGCATTAAAGCGACCAAGTGGGTTTTACATCACGACTCCCCAAACCTGCTTGCAATGACCTGATCCGACACAGAGAAAGAGCCACGGTCACCCAAGTGTCAACATTTCCAAAACGTGCAGTATGACAGTACAGCCACGCACATCGACCAGCCCGCAAGACAACGATGGCAAGAGGTTAGACAATGGTCATTTTTTGCAACGGCTGTAGGCTGGGGAAACAATACAGCATTAAACGCAAGTAGAAAACTGTCCCTTGTGTGTACATGTCAACTTTTACCTGTAGTGTGCAACATGTGAAAGCAGCATTACCCTTCATCCTGCACTATAGCAATGTGATATCTGGGCACATGTATGTTTCATTCCATGTCATCTGGAGCAGCTATCAGAACAATTCAGATTTAGATGAAACTCAAGTACCGATATTGTACAGGGACATGTCTGCAGATGCCTTGATTGCAATATTTAGTATTTTTTTTGCTGCACAATTGGAGAATATGGATACTGGTTAAAACTTTGGTTGCTACCCTTTCTAAGAATCACTGGCTAGGGCAAAATCTGTTAACTACAAAATTGAAGAAACACATTTTGGCAGATTCGTGTTTTGATATACTCTGGCCTCAAATATTATTCCTCCACATTATATGAATTTAAACCATCACTAATGTTACTGAACAGCCTAGAGATTTTACAAAAAAATACTTCCTACACCCTGTGTGTACATCTGTTTTGATATTTGTTTTCACATGCCCTTTATCTTAAAACATAAATAACAAAATTAGCGAACGAGAGGAGGCAATTCAGTCCATCTGGTTCCTAGCAGCCGTCTGATCTCAGAACTTTGTCAAGTTGGATCTTAAAGGATCAAGGTGTGGTCCAGGAGTCCATAGCACACTAAAACCACTCTGTGAGAAGAAGCTTCTCCTTCCCTCTGTCCTGTGCTTCCATTTAAAATGCAACTGTGCCCTCTGGTCCTGGTTTCTGTGCTTAAAGTACTGATTTGGGTTAACTATGTCACCTCCTCTGAAGATTTTAAAGACTTCAAATCATGCCCTGCCCCCCCCCGATTCTTCTTGGTTACAGGCTAAATAGATTTAACTCTTTCAACCTGTCTTCAGAGCTCACTCTGTTTGCTCTTCTTGGACTCTCTTCAGGGCCACAATGTCCCTTTAGTGCTGTGATGACCAGAACTGGACAGTCCGATCTCACTATACAGCTATTGCCAAATATTTTTAATCAACTTGAATTATAGGATTGAGACAATACAAATTTTAGACTGCTGAAAAGCCAGACAAGGAAATAACCAACAGACCATGATAGGATCCATTTTATATATATATATATATATATATATATATATATATATATATATATATATATATATAAATTTGATCCTATCATGGTCTGTTGGTTATTTCCTTGTCTGGCTTTTCAGCAATCTCAAAACCAAACTTAGACAGCGTGGCTTGTGTCTTTTATATGTGACAGTACTACTTGAATTAACCTGGATACTCACAAGGGGTCCCCACACATTTTGAGTTGCTTGTGTAAACATGTCTGGGGCAGTAATCTGAAGGACACTATACAGATGAAGACGCAGCCTGCATCTCTGAATTATGTGAATTTGTGCTCTCAGTCCAGGGCAGGTTTTATGTGTCTCTTACCGTCTAGTTTACTTTTGGTCCATAAAACGTAAATGACAGAAAATGTGTAAAAGTCATAATTCTGCAAGATCCCTCCACACAATATCTGGGTACACTTGCTGATAATTCATCATGGGTAGAAACTGTACCTATTCTGAAAAATTTAATATTTTTAAGGTTCCTGGAATCATTGCAAACATTGCTAAACTACCTACTGTCATTTGACACGTCGCAGTCAACTATCCACCCGATACCCCCAAACTTCAAGAGCCTGTACCTCAGAACAATACTCTCATGAACCCCAACAATTCACTAACTTTCTATATTTTTAGTCCACTTGGTATATCATAAACTTAACCAGATAAACACATTACAGGAGATTCTGCAGCCCAGCACCCTGCAACGTGCACAGCTAGGTTCTGTGAAAACGACCCCACATTCTTGGTTTACAACACCCCCAAGTTTCTTTTGACAAAAATACTGAAAAAAAAGGAACAAACATAGACACCACAGCTTTAACAAGCACAGTGCCAGACTATTGACAGATTGTGCAATGCTGTCAAAATAAATTGGGATTTTACGCGAGACTTGGGCTATATTAAAATGTCCGACTGCAAGCTTTCAATTAGTCTTTATTTTTCACCTCCTATTATTTTTTAGGAAAAACAAAACACACAGACGTGACTCACCCATCTTGAAAAAGAGCACTTGTTTTATTTATTTATTTATTTTTTTTTTTTTAACTACCTATTGTTGTAAAAACAGAAAACAACAAAATCGTGATTTGAAAAAAAAAATAACGTGTATATTATCACAGCTGTTGTCAGTATATAATTTATAGACACATTATTAATATACAAGACGTCTCCTTTCTTACCTCAAACTGAAATTGATTAGGCGCTGCCCGAGCAGCAGTCCGAACCGCACAAAGGTGTTCTCTCCCAGGGTGCTGAGGAAATCCAGCCCCCGGCTTCGGCCTGGTTCACGCACCCAACCGCAACAAATAAATAAATAAATGGATTTTTCGTTGGGAAGAATTGCTCGATTTCAATTATATATGCAAACTTGAACCTCGAATGTGACACGTGGTGTTGTCATTTCTAATATTTCCCTTTTTTTACGCGTTTAGTTTGCGTGCCCTTATTTTTAACGCAGACCTCCACACAGTTTCTCTAATCAAAATAATCGGCCAAGCAGCGGAGGCAGGCCATTGGCTGACAGACATCTGCACACGGCCGCCAGCCAATGGGAAGGCAGACTCGACGGCATGCCCATATATGGATGTGAGCGAAGCACACCCGGGGGTTTGCAGCAGCCCGGGGGTTTAGCAGCAGCCCCGGGGGGGTTGCAGCAGCCCCGGGGTGGTTTGCAGCAGCCCGGGGGTTTAGCAGCAGCCCCGGGGTGGTTTGCAGCAGCCCCGGGGGGGTTTGCAGCAGCCCCGGGGGTTTCTCAGCACCCACCCGTACTTGAGACGAGATTGAGCAGTGCGTCGATACAGTCTGATTATCGATTGCTTTTTAAAATAGCATGTCAGGCATAACACGAGATAGTCTGTGCAATTCAGCAGAATTACCAACACGTGGATATAGTATTTATACTGCAAGGGTTACCGATGCCGGTGCTTTAAATAGCATTGTTAAGACAATTGCATTAATTGAATGTTGAATCAGCTTTTCTATTGCATTGAAATTGCAAATGATAGACTATGCTGTTGTCGCGATTAATTCATTTTATCATGATAAATATTTCACGATCTTCGGATCAAATAGGTATAAATATATTGTTGAGACAATTCTGGTTAAATAATTGTTATATTGTAATTTATTTTATAAAACGTGTTTAAACGGTGCATGGGTTAAGTTGCAATGCACAAACCAGTGCATGTACTGTACTGGAAACAAACAACGTAATTGTCTGTGAATGGAAAACAGCACCCCCTTGTGTTTAAACTGGTAATTGCATATAGATGGAACAGATATCAAAAATATTATCAGCTAAACTGTGTCTCTGCAGTAGCGTCTACAGTATTGTATACAGTTTGTCCAAATTATATTTCTATCCATCCCTTGAGGAGACTGGTCTCTATGGAAATACTTCTAGGACATGCTGAGTCAGTTATTTTAATTATATGAAATCATATAATAAGACAATGTGAGCTGTCAGGCTCTGGCTAGCCAGCCAGTAGGGAAGCAGTTGCAAACAGAAATGTCTTTCACCAAGTGTAGAACCAGATTGTTTTAAAATAAGTACACATGCACTGCTTTCATTAATTGACTTTGAGGTCCTATATAACCATAGGGGCGCACAGCAGGTCAGATACAGCGCCTATAGAAAGTCTACACCCCCTTGAACTTTTTTCGCATTTTGTTGTGTCAGTGCCTCAGAGTTTCATGCATTTAATTTTTTTTCCACTTATCTGCACACCATACTCCACACTGTTAAGGGGAGAAAAGTTTTTACTGAGAAAAAAATTATATATTAAAAATACAAAACTGAAAGATCTCCACCCCCCTGCGTTAATACTTGGTGGAAGCAGCTTTGGCAGCAATTACAGCTGTGAGTCTGTTGGGATCGGTCTCTACCAACTTTGCACACCTAGATTTGGCAATATTTGACCATTCTTCTTTACAAAACTGTTCAAGCTCTGTCAAGTTCCTTGGGGAGCGTTGATGGACAGCAATCTTCAAGTCATGCCACAAATTTTCGATTGGATTTAGGTCGGGGCTCTGACTGGGCCACTCAAGGACATTTACCTGTTTGTTCCTTAGCCACTCCAGTGTAGCTTTGGCTGAGTGATTTGGGTCGTTGTCATGCTGAAAGGTGAACTTCCATCCTAGTTTCAGCTTTCTTGCAGAGGGCAGCAGGTTTTCCTCAAGGACTTCTCTGCACTTTGCTCCATTCATTATCCCTTCTATCCTGACAAATGCCCCAGTCCCTGCCAATGAGAAACATCCCCATAACATGATGCTGCCACCCCCATGCTTCACAGTAGGGATGGTGTTCTTTGGCTGATGCGCTGTGTTGGGTTTGCGCCAAACATAACACTTTGCATTTCGGCCAAAAAGTTCAATTTTAGTTTCGTCAGACCACAAAACTTTTTTGCCACATGGCTACAGAATCTCCTGAGTATTTTTTTTTTTTTTTTTGCATACTTCAAACGGGATTCAAGGTGGGCTTTCTTGAGTAATGGCTTCCTTCTTGCCACCCTACCATACAGACCAGATTTGTGGAGTGCTTGGGATATTGTTGTCACATACACACTTTGACCAGTCTTGGTCATAAAAGCCGGTAGCTCTTGCAAAGTTGCCTCTTGGTAGCCTCTCTGATCAATCTCCTTCTTGCTTGCTACTTCTCTGGGGTTATATATGTGGGTATCTGTCTATACAGCTGTGGCAAAGGGATGGGTGTTACTGACTAATCTATTCTTCTTCTTCTTCTTCTTCTTCTTCTTCTTCTTCTTCTTCTTCTTCTTCTTCTTCTTCTTATTATTATTATTATTATTATTATTATTATTATTATTATTATTATTATTAAACCATTGTCTGGCAGTAAATTTAGTCTAGGGAGGTATCGTACAGTAGATTTACTATAATTATTTCAAGACTGATTTTAGCCTCGTTTGTAGACTTCCATAGAATTGAAATTGCTGAAGCCATAGCGTATTGAAGACTTGTAAAAACTCCACTCGTGTCGGTTCATGATTATGCAGTCAAAACGCTTAGCAAATAACGCAGATCTAGTAAAACACAAAGTGACGAAATGTTACTTGACTAGCGTAGCAAGGTGTGATCGTATTTAATGGCGAATCTACACACGGAGTCGTCGTGTCCTGATTGTCTCAAAGTGAACACCCGTTTTTAATGACGCTGAACGACACCATCGTCGCGCAAGGTTAACAATTTTAATGATTTGGGTCGCTTTTATTTAAAAATAACAATACGTGCAACGCGAATTACATTAAAACAATTATTTATCAACAAGGAAAACTGTCAATTAAATGTGTTTTTACAAACAACGTGGAAACAATGTCAACGCAGATATTGTACTAATTTAAAATAATATAATGTATATTTAACTGCCTTCTCTAATAGCGTAGATACAAACAAAAAATACCATATAAGTATCCTCGAGGTAAATGAAAGCTATTTTTAAAGTGAACAAAACGTCGAATTAGTGATTATATAATCGATCTGGGGGTATCTGTGTTGAATTAGCCGTTTTTTAACGACTCTCTGCAATCGACACTGTAAATTAAATCAGTGTGCTAACTCACTTTTGTTAACACAAAATACAAATAAACTTGGTAACACGTGGCTCTGAATTAAATACATATTTGAAATACAAAATAAAAAGGTTTTCGACTATGTTTTTTTGACGTACAACACGCGGTACCGAAATAAACATCAACAAGTGTATACATAGGGAAACGTGTTTTATAACCTGTTGCATAATATTATTTAATTCTTAAGTGCTTTATTTACAGTGTTTCAAATCCTACACCTGGCCGTGCAAAACACCTGGCCACGCGACAAAGGCAGACAGCCCTGGAACGAAAGTATCCTTTTTTTTTTAACTTTATTTGCAGACAGCGGAGAAGGTGTCCGAAGAGAAGACAGGCTGGCTGGCAGCAAGAATGCTACTGATTGCATTTTCTCTGAGAAGCTGGCATAATGGGGAGAGCCTCAGCTAATTTAAAATACGTGTGAAGGATCTGAATTATTTAATTTCATTTAACATCTGTGAAATGTATCAAGCATAAACTGACAGTGAAGACGTTTTCCCCGTCAAGCATCAACATATGCGTTTGCTTAGAAAAACAAAAATCATTTGATGTTGTCACAAAGGGATTGAATTCAGCCTCTCTCGAGTTCAAGCTGAAAGCCGTGGAGAGTGGGTAGGTTTGTCATAGCGTCTCAGAAGAGATGCCTCTGTTTTGAATACCATGGTCTGGCGACTGCGTTTGCATGGCCAGTAATATTGCACTAGTAATCGGAATAATGAATAACCTGAATATATATTCCGCATTATAAACAACATATTCGGAATACGAACCGGAATATTCTTCTTAACTCGCCCCAGGATCAAAACCCTCAGAAAAGCACCTGTTCGCTTCATTAAAACACTGATACAAATGTGTTACTTTTAAACAGCGAGTGCTGCTATATAAGAGTCTCCAGGAGGCTATGCAGCCACACAGACCATGGACCGAAACGACAGGTTCTTTGATATGTGGAGAGACTATCTCAACTTGGGGGCTGTGGCGCAGGACCTGCGGCAGAATCACAGAGGTACCCTGGGTACCCCTGGTCCCGACGTGACCCCTGGTCCCCCCACGTCCAGCTCCGTCTCCCAGAGTGGCCGCAGTGACAAGGAAAGCAGGACGGAGCGCCCCAGCCCAGCTGTTAGCCCCACTGAGACCCGTTGTAGTTTCTGCAAGCAGAACGGCGAGACTGCCCAGGTCTACTCTTCTCACTGCCTCAGGACGGACGATGGAAAGGTCTGCTGCCCTGTGTTGAGGAACTATGTCTGCCCGCTCTGCAAGGCCACTGGAGACCGTGCGCACACCCGCCGCTACTGCCCTCTACAGCAGGGGCATCACCAGGGGCAGACCCGCCCCAAAGGGACGCACTGCAGCCGGCCCAGACCGAAACACTGAGCCCAGCGAGGGGGAAACACAGGGACTGAGTCGTCTCTGTATGCAACAATAATGTGTTTTTTTGTTTGTTTCATTGGAGTTTGAGTTTAAGACTTTTTGAACTTTGAATTTAAGACTGCTTGAACTTTCGATTTTGTTTTCGAGGGAGCGATTGGAGTGTTTGTTCCTGTTTATCATAATTGAAATACTTTTCCTTTTGTTTATTTTTATTTATTTTTAAATAAAAAGTTTCTCTTCATAATGTTGTTGTTGTTTTTGTTTTAAGGTAATACACTGTTAGTAATTTCTGAAGCGGGAGCAGGTATAAGCGTATTTAAAAATGTATTCAAAATATTTAGATTTTTTTTTTAAATGTGTTTTACTGGAAACCGTGCTAGATATGAACTTGCAGGTGTTATACGATTTATCGATTTTTATCCAGTGGTAAATGTCTACCTCTTCTTTTTAGATAAAACTTGAGAATTAGTTAACAATAGTGTAAGCTATCACTGACATGTACAAAACCACATTTGAAACTCGTAAATCAGATTCCCATAGACACGCTCTTGAAAAGCAGTGGAAATTAGCACATGCAAAGACAGGGTAGGATTGTGGTATCCTCAAAGTCAAAGCATACACGACAGCGCTGGCATGGGGTACCCGGCGCGGATGACACAAGAAAGTTGCAACGCTATTGCTCACGCCAGTTTCCCTTTGCTTACTTGGCGATTTTAATATTAGGACACTTTGGCAGACGTTGCCTATAAATAAAATAAAATTCATTTTCAAGCTACTTGTAAAAATCTGACTACGAGAGCAGGCAACCAGTACTACAAGACAGTGAACTTTTCAGACTAACAAAACTACATGCCCCATGAGCCTTTGCCCCGGAGTACTGCGCATGCGGGGAGTGGCTTTGGGCCGTCATGGCGGTTTCACGGGGGTGAATTATGATCTCAAGAAGAAACTCCAACACAGAAACAAGCAACAGGCGTGTTTTTGCTGGTTAAACTCGGTCTAAGTAAAAGGTAGGCTGTTCCCCCGACACATTGCTGCGTTAAATGCGGTTTTGAGTTGAGACGAGGTGTGTAAACTGCAAACTTTTAAAAAATAAGGGTGTTTCTAAATGCATCTTTTTATGTAGTCTTCCGTTTTTAAACTGTTATTATCCGTGTAGACATTGTAACTTCACAGGATAGTGTATCTGCTATAATAATAATAATAATAATAATATTAATACAATGTGTATATATATATATATATATATATATATATATATATATATATATATATATAATATATATATATTATCAGCACAATACAGTTCAAGTGCGTGACACTGGCTCTGCTTGGCTAGCCGGTTTTAATGCAGAATTGCTTGTGCTTCGAGTCACAAAGCTGCTGTGGGGTGCTGCTGATTTGAAAGGTGACTCTTATCAGAAGTGAGTTCATCCTGAGAGTCCTTCATTTAGCTTTTTTTAAAGTTATTTTTCAACTGTGTAACAACCCTTCTTACAATAGGCGCCCATTAGAGGTTGTTACAATAAGTTTCTGGCTTTTGACGTCTTTCGCCGATCTTGTTGACTCCAGCTGCCAAATTTCATTGTCCGATTTCTTTTTTCTTTAAAAGTTAGCATTGCAAAGTATCTTGAGTGAAACAGGGATGGCAATAAGACTCATATCCTCCTGGCAGTGCCACCCAGTCCAGGTTTTACTACCAGCTTGATTAGCCCCAGTGTATAGGTAACAAGCTCAGGTGTGTATTATTAAACTCACAGTAAAACCAGGAATGGATCAAACCGCTGTCTTATTTCCGATCCTGCTCAAAATGCATATTGTGACACCTCTGTATGACCCACTTGCATGTTAACAGGTAGAGAATCAAATTCAATTACGATGAAACTTGGCAAATCCATTCGTTAGCTGTTGATGGTAAACGGAGGCTGTATAGAGGCACTAGTGTTCATTTTAATGACATTGACAGCTCCAGGTGTGGTGGGGGATCTGTTTGTTATTGATCTACTGAAATTTAGTTTCTGAGTTGATGAAAAGTGTCAAAAATATGAGGTCATTATTAGGGGAGAATTGATTGATCTTTTCTTTTTCTGTGTCATTTACACCTAACCGCATAGCTCCAACACCCACCCCCCTGCCTTGAATTCATCAGCTACATCAAGTAACACACGTACTGTGCATTGAGATCTGCCTGTACAGACGTATCTGTAAACGCTCCTCAACCCTGAACCCTGACAGTATGCAGAGCCTCTTAATCGCGGTTCGCATGCTGTTGTTTCTTTGGTGTAACTTGTTAGTCACAACCGATCTGTTTGTACCCTGCAGCTCTGTGGCACCCTTGCTGAGCCGAGACATGTCTGCAGGGGGCAGTGAGCCCGGAGGGGGCAGCAGCTTCAGGACAAGCCTGGCCTCTCAGTTCTTCAGGGAGGAGGAGACGACCGCTATCGACATGACAACAAGCGAGAAAGTAAGAGAAGCTTCTCCCTTAACCCTCGAGCTGACTGTCATCAGCAGTCCACCTCAATCCTTAGATATTGTATGAATGTTTTCAGCATACGGGGTCTTCACTTGAGCTAAACAGTGGTACATCTACACACTGCCACCGTCAAAATGATTAAAAAAAAGTGCTATAGATTTAAACCGAACTGCTACGGTTGGTGACATTAAAATAGTGACAGTGTTTAGAACAGTGTCCCTAAGGAATGACTTTCAGCTGACAATATTTCCAGATCCAAAGATTCAGAAAGCTTACTGTTTTAAAGGACGCACGTGCTTTGCATTCATGTAAGCATTTAGAATGTAAGATTGCTTTAGCGTTTCTGCAGGCTTGTTGAGATGTAAAGGTTCCTTCTGCTGTTCTTAGTCTATTTTAGAATGCAGAATAATTGTATAAATACATGTTTTCATTTGTGCTCATGTTCACGTCGATGATGTTAACTTTTAGCCTGGGGTAGTGATTCCTTCTTAGACGTTGTTCATCGTTGCATCTTCTTAATGTATTGTGCAGGTTGTGGATTTGTTAAACCAGGCTGCTCTGATAACCAGCGAAAGCAAACTCACGATCCTCAAAAAGGTTAGTAGACAGCCAAAACCATGATGGGTTAGAGAGAAAATTAGGCTCTGCCTTGTAGATATACACTGTTTGTTTTTTTAATTATAAATACCTCCAGACAGGTGCAGCCATTTCCAGAGATAATAATACAAATATAATAATAATAATAATAATAAAATAACAAATTAGTTTGTTTTATTCTTGCACACAAATCTACATAGATAAACGCCACGGGTCACAGTGACCCCAAACATCTTATTTGCACACATGACCTGTTGTAAAAAAGACGGGAAATGTTTAGACAGGAAATGCTCTTTCTCTTGGAGAACGTTAAGCAGAGGTGCAGTAATGCGCTTCCTGTGAACACTGCAGGGCGTTCTGGAACACTTCTAGGTTCTATTACTAAAGTTCCAGGCTATGCAAAAGCTAATCAAGTTGCAGCAGTGCATTGTGGCTTTTTTTTATTGCAATCTTGAATTCAGTTTCACTTGTCATTTTAAAACTACAGCAAGTTTACAGCCAGCATTTTAATGGAATTTGCAGAACGTGTTGCTGTAAATGGAAATAACTTAATCAAGAAGTTATGCCAGGTGACTCAAATAAAAGCACTAGTCTCCCCAGCAGTTTAAGCTAGTGTGTCTAATTATGTCTTAAGCTGTAAGTCGAGCCCAGAGGTTGTTTTCTGGTATAAATGACGTGAATATGTCTCTAAAGAAGGAAATGTTTTTCTTTTCTTTTCCTTTATTGAAACAGGTTCAGGAGTTGATTCTAAACAAGGACCCATCACTCCTAGACAACTTCTTAGATGTAAGTAAAGCTGACCCTTCCACACCAAGTGTGAGAGATTCATGACAAGCACCACATTCTGCATGTCCTTGCTGTATTTTTTCCACGTTCTGCATGTCCCCACTTTGCAATTTGATGCATGTCCTTGCTGTATTTTTTCCACGTTCTGCATGTCCCCACTTTGCAATT